>NC_061111.1:152956788-152962482 GCF_002878395.1 Capsicum annuum | reverse complement strand
ACCACGTTTTTACCGACCATGCATTTTGGTCGGTTTTGTGGTCGAAAATACAGGAAAACCGACCACATGCAGTCGGTTTGTGTGGTCGGTTTTCTTATTTTTTTAGTAGTGACTTCCTCTAGCCTCCAAGCTTGAATTCTAATCTCACTACCTTTCAACCTTAGTTTGGGAATGAAGAATGACCTTTTTGAGAGAATACAAAAGTTTTAAGGCTTTAAAACGGGTTATAAAAAGATTGGATGGTCAATAGGACATAAAAGGACCAAAATAACCTTAAAACACTTTTAAAATGAAGTCTCATCGATGAAAGAAGGGAGGTTCTTTTTGAGAGAGTACAAAAGTTTTAAGGCTTAAAAATGGGTTATAAGAAGATTAGACGGTCAATAGGACATAAAAGGACCAAAATAAGCTTAAAATACTTTTAAAACAAAGTCTCATCGATGAAAGAAGGAAGGTCTGTGGAGGGAAGCCCAAGGCAAACCTCCATGTTCACGAAGCAAAGCCCAACGTGAAGTAACAGCTTTGCGGCGCATAGCCCAGCACGAAGCTGAGGCAGTGAGCCTTCACGAGTTTCCTCGTGGTGCGAAGCTAATCCAAACTCACCCCTTTGCGACACACAACCTATTTTTCATGCCAAAACCTTCCCCAATACATTAGAACCTATCCCGAGACATCCTATAATCAATCTACGGACCATGTAAGCTCATTTTAAGCACAATTTAGACTCCACAAACACCCGGGCTGTTACAAACTCATTGCTTCAACACTAATCCTCATATCCATATATATACATTAAAATTTCCACTCAAACTTCTCATAAGTTACCAACCTAGGCCCTTTCACACATTACATCTACTAATTCATTCCCACAAAATATGCATCATTAATCTTAAGCTACTATTCTTACCACCACAATCCACATCTAAAGTTCAAACCTATAGTCTAGAATCAATTATGTACCACCGATGAGATATCCTGCATAATATAGTAGTCCATCGAATAGAGGGATCAACCTAAATCTCTCATTTCACTTAATTATGGCCTACAAGCTCATCCTCTCCACAACATTACTATTACACCTTAGAATTTACTACACCCCTTCTCACATATTGTACTAGTTTACCATTACTAGAGAAAATAAAATCAAGGGGGTAAGGTCACATAATTAGGATAGTCGATCTTACTCTTATAATATAACTCATTACGATCTATAGCATATTCTAATTTCTCACAACATATCTACTTACCCATGCATACATCCCAACTACTTTTAAGATTCTATAAACACCAGTGAGTATCTACTTATAACTTATTAGCTAATCTACACCTTTCCATTCACAGCCTATAAATGATTTCTACAACCACTATAACTATTCATTCTGAGCTCCTTCTCTATTTTAATTAAATAATTATCATAGTTAATCGCTTCCTCCATAGCCTACTATACCATCTACAAATTTTGCAAGCATATTAGCCAATCACCATAAAAGGGTAAATCGCCCCTCACTCAAAGGTTATAAAACTAAAACTAACTGTTTTATGCAAAAGTTACCTTTACTCTAACTTCTAAACCTACGTCCTTATATCACTAACTTCGGGATCATCTTATTACCAATAGGTTATGACACCTTAACATATACTACTACTCGGGTGGAAATATTATTCCAACATTCTGCTACATATCTCTACCCTTTAGCATGACATCTACACCAAGGATTCTGAAAGGGACTGAATACACTTCATACTGAAAGGGACTGAATACACTTCATACCTCAGGCTCAAATACATGATGGATATAGATAGGGGTATACACTTGAATCAACATACTTTGAAGCACTAACGAACTCCTCTCAAGGCCTTATGCTATTTTTTAACTTTATGGACAACTCAATCAGAAAGGAGCACTAACAGAGTCCTCTAAAGTTCTTGTGCTATTTCTTAACTTTATGGATAACTCAATCAGAAAGGAACATATCGTTAGGAATCTAAACTCTTGAACTTGTATCGACTAAAAAATGAGGCATGGCCTATAAAATTAGAGCAAGGAAGGAATTAGGATAACTTTAATATGGACGATGCTATAGCACGAACTAGAGTATCAAAGAATGGGAAACATCTCCTAAATGCTCGGTAGCCTCCTAATTATAGGTGCGATACACAATACATCCATAAGCAAGACTCTACTAGACACGGCTTCGTAGACACCCGGGACCATGAGCCGTGCTCTGATACTAGGCTTGTCATGACCCGAGTTGAGGCCCTGGCTGCAACGGATATCCCGAACTACAAAGGCCGAGAGACCCCTTACGAGTACTATCATAAGCATAATTCATATAAAATAGTAGTGCAAAAGATATAATGACATGTAAGAAAAACTCATAACCAAATTGCGTCAACAAGTTTCTATAATACAATACTCTAATCTCGTCTATGAAGATGCTTCTGAATAATAACTATCTAGGCTGGTACAAGGCCCCCGACTGGACCATAAATTAAAAGAAGTCAACATATGAATAAATACCCTTTGAAATATGGATGTCTCACCAACTCTGTCGTATCCAAATATTCTACTAATATAATGGACTATGGGACTGTTCCTTAGAACTTGTATTATAAGGGTCAATACTTGAAAAGTATTGATATGCAAAACAATCCAAAGATAACGTATATTTCATGTAAAATAATTGAGAGCATTGTGAAAACTATTTATCATAATATATGTAAATACACATGGGCATAAAATAAGGAGCTTCAATTCATGCTTGTAAAACATTAACTCAACTCTTTAATTTACTTTTGAGCTAGATGGTACACCCTACAAACATAATTATCCACGGGCTATATGGGTCCGCCATTAACTCGTCGACCAAGCCCCCAATCCGAGTTTTCCGCAAGGATTGGGGTATCATGAAAAAGTATGCCTAACTTGCTGACATACTATGTTACCTCACTTGACAAAGAACATATCATAAAACCCTTATTGGAAAAACACAGTTTTCGGTTATGAGTTATCTGAAATCATGCCTTCTTCGGATAACTAGTTAGCACTTTTTAAGCCCAATTTAGTCCTTCAAAAACCATGCTTCATGCTTTTAAACATTTGTCTCTTTCGTGTTAAGGTCATCCCGTGATAGGTATTGTCATAACTA
Organism: Capsicum annuum; assembly: GCF_002878395.1. Taxonomy (NCBI): domain Eukaryota; kingdom Viridiplantae; phylum Streptophyta; class Magnoliopsida; order Solanales; family Solanaceae; genus Capsicum; species Capsicum annuum. The sequence goes on along the minus strand of NC_061111.1, from coordinate 152,959,333 downwards.
GACTTGCAAGTCATATCTAGACTTGCAAGTCATATCATGTCATGTCATAATTGTAACCCTTTCATTCAAAAACACATTAATGACCACCTACTGAGTTAAACATTACATGAAAGTTCTCAACTCAAACTAACATACACAAACTTATGCAACGACTCTCTTTTCAATACCTTGACATGTGGTGGCCAATTCTTACATAAAACACATGCAATTCTTCATTAGAAAACAAGAGCATTTAGAATAATAATCACCTCTTTAAAAACATGTAAAATAACCATGCATAATAGATAAAGAGGCATTTAAAACTCAAGAATTATCATCATTCATAAAAGAACCCCAACACTAATCACAAATGAATCTCGTGATTAAAAATGGGGACTTATAGTTCATGCTCTCAAATCCATAAGTGATAGTAAGAATTTAAACTCAAGCTTTTGAATCATCCATCTAAACAACCCATAACATGTTAAGATAATAAATTTCATCATGAAAGGGGAAATTTCATAAATCATGCTCTTAAATCACTTTTCAAAACTCATAATATATGTACACATGACTATAACTCAAGCTAATGGAAAACCCCCTAGTAATTTCATGATTTCATCAAATATGGGTTCATGATGCATTCTCTTCAAACGGTTTTCTAAACTATTACATATACATACATATATTTTTAAAACTTGTTACAAACATTAAACTTACGTCCATGAGAGTTGGGGTAGTCCCACATACCTTTTGGCGAAGAAAAAAAATTAAAGAATAACTTTGAGTTTGGAATCAACAAGCTTCAGAATTGAGAAATCCCTCCTTGATGATCTTGAGAGAAAGAGAATAAGGGGTTGGGGCTTTCCATTGGTCTTGGGATAATTTTAGGGTTATAGGATGGATTGGTGGAGTTATGGGGGGTTAAAGGACCTATTTGCCCTTAATTTAACGTGGGAAAACATGTTTTAACTTCTAGGAAAAACTCGGAGTAAAATCTTTGCCTCGCGACCCCAAACGTGATGCACCAACATTGCCTCGCGACCCAATCGCGCACCCTGGATAGTGTCTCACTAAAATATTCATAACGTTTGATATAGAAATTGGATTGATGAACGGTCAGCTGCGTTGGAAAGAGGACTCAATGGAATTTAATTTAATATATAGTGGGACACATAACTTCTTATATTTTAGGAGTAATGATCGTTGAAAGTTGATCCAAGAAAAATCGTATATTAAAATTCGATAGATAGGAAAGTGCTTAACATAACTTCGAGTTAGGAGATATTTGTGACTTATATTCATCCCCAAAGACATTCCAAAAAATAAATTGTTATTCACACTTATATCTCAATAGAATTCATTGGGTTCGTGTCCATATACATAGGAAGGACGGTTCAAACCTTAGCCCGAAAAAGCAGGGTGTTACAAAATAGTGGCATATGCAAATTTGTTCCATAAAATTGCTTGAAAAGAAAATCGCTGCTTGTTGAACTAAAGCTTTCATTATGTACGGGTTTGTTGCATTAAAGTGCTCGTGTTATGTGCAGGATGGGGTTCGAGTTGCTCCATAAGGCAGTCTCACCTTATTTGTGCTATCAAATTGCTTGGAAAAGAATTGGATTCATAATAAGGGTGTTCAATGGGTCAGGCCGGGTCAACCCGAAATCAGCCCATGAACTTTAGCCGGTTAGTGGGCCGATCCGGATCCGGGCCTGGTTAAGTGGGCTGGTCCGATTCTGGGCCCAATAGTAAAAGTTTTAAAAAAAATCCTAAATCGGCCCACTTAACCCAACCCAGTCTAACCCACCTAAATTCGATCAAAACCGGTTAAAAATCCAGTCAAAACCAGTCAAAAACCAAAAAAAAAAGGTTTTTTTCCTATATACACTATATATACCCACCTATATGCATTTTAAATACGTTAAACAATATATATACACTATATATATAGTATATACTAATTTATAAAATATATACACTTGTATATGTTAAATATACATTACTTTAAAAAATATATATATACATATATACGTACCATTCAATGTATGTACTTCTTTAAATAAAAAATATACTACAATATATGCACACACTAAATATATAGTTATATACTAATTTATAAATATATTCACATGTATACGTTAAATATATACTACTTTAGAAAATATATACACATATATACGTACCATTCAATGTATGTACTTCTTTAAATAAAATATATACTACAATATGTATATACTACAATATATACACACACTAAATAGATAGTTATATACTAATTTATAAAACATATACACATGTATACGTTAAATATATACTACTTTAGAAAATATATACACATATATACGTACCATTCAATGTATGTACTTCTTTAAATAAAACATATACTACAATATATATATATACTACAATATATACACACACTAAATATATAGTTATATACTAATTTCTAAAACATATACACATGTATACGTTAAATATATACTACTTTAGAAAATATATAAACATATATATGTACCATTCAATGTATGTACTTTATTAAATAAAACATATACTACAATATATA
>NC_061111.1:152903103-152956688 GCF_002878395.1 Capsicum annuum | reverse complement strand
ATATATATATATATATATATATATATATATATATATATATATACATACTACAATATATGCACACACACACTATATATAGTTATATACTAATTTATAAAACATATACACTTGTATACGTTAAATATATACTACTTTAGAAAATATATACACATATATACGTACCATTCAATGTATGTACTTCTTTAAATAAAACATATACTACAATATATACACACACTATATATATAGTTATATACTAATATATAAAACATATACACTTGTATATGTTAAATATATACTACTTTAGAAAATATATACACATATATACGTATCATTCAATGTATGTACTTCTTTAAATAAAACATATACTACAATATATACACACACACTATATATAGTTATATACTAATTTATAAAACATATACACATGTATACATTAAATATATACTACTTTCGAAAATATATATACATATATACATACCATTCAGTATATGTACTTCTTTAAATAAACATATGCTACTTAATATAATAAATTAATAATACTTGATAGTAAATTAGTAATATATTAAAACTAAGGATTTAATTTAAACTAGAAATTTAATTTAAATCATTAAATAGAAAATATTGCAAAGTAAGGACTAAGGAGGGAATGAATGTTGAATTTTATTGATTGCAAAATGATCCAAAATTTATAATTTACATGGATGAAAAGTTTACAAATTTTGCATCATTTTTTTCAAATCATTCATGTTAATATTAGCGAGAACTTGCATAGGATAGTCAAAGTCAACGGAGGCAAAATCATGCATTGGACTTGATTCTACTGAGTTCTCCCGTGAAATTATAATTTTTTCAAGTCTCTGCTCGTCGTTCGGCTCTGTTTCCATTCCTTTATTTCTTCGTTCCGCTCTAATCCAACCTCTAAGGCAAACTAGAACATTCATTGCATTGCTTCCCAATGAATGTCGGTTGTCTCCAAGCTGCTGTCGTCCCTGACTAAAAGCGCTCTCTGATGCAATGGTTGACATTGGAACATTCAAGATATCTCTTGCTAATCTTGAGAGCACAGGATATTGTATTTCATTATTCCTCCACCAATCCAACGCGTTGATCTGTCGTCTGCGATCCTCTAATGGCGTTCGAAGATAATACTTCAGCTCTTCCCGATAAGTTGTTGTGTAAGCTCCCTCCTCAACACTATTCCAACAAGATAAATCATCAAAGTAATCAGGAAAATTACTAGGTGCCAGCCTTTTAGAAGATGGTGACTCCTTGGGAGGATGAGGAGCGACAGTTGGAGTGATATTTTTTGGTACAACTAAATCAACTAAATGTTTGCATCACCCATAGCCGTCCACAAATTAAGTTGTTCTTGTTCTTCATCACCAAAATCATTGTTAGTATTTATCTCTAAGTTAGCATAAATAAGAGTACTAAAGTGGCACGTAGTATTATATTTCGTGCACGGATTTAATATAGCACCAACCAAGTAAATAGGGGGAATCGAAAAAAATATTTTTTTAAATTTAGCAAACATGGCACCAACAGCTTCTTGTAACGTTCTTTATTTTTATATTCTTTGAGCAAACCATAAATATCGGCTAAATATGCCAAAATATTACAAACAGTAGGATAATAAGCACCGAAAAATTTAACCGTAGCTATATAAAAAATTTTCAAAAACTTAACAACATCATTAATTATAGTCCAGTCAGAATCATGGAGCATGCAGTAGGCAAAATCAGCAAACGAACCACAATGTTGTTTAAAAGATAGTGTAATAGGAATTCTATATTTATAACAAGTTTTTAAAAAATTATACGTAGCATTCCATCTAGTATCACATTCTTCGGGCATCAATATCGGTGCAGGTCCATTTTGTTCACATTTAAGTTTAAAGTCTCTGATTCTTTTTCTACAATTATTTTCTTGAATAAAACCAACGGTAAACCAAATTTTTTTAATATAAAGCTCAAAAAACTCAAGACCATCTCTTACAATTAAATTATATATATGACAAGCACACTTAACATGAAAAATTTCATGTAACGGTGGAGATAGCTTAGATTTTAACTTTGTTATAGCAGTCTTGTTGTTAGAAGCATTATCAAAAGCAATACTTAAGATTTTATTTTAAATGCCGTAAAATTCTGCAACTTTAGCAATCGAATCAGTAATAAAATCTCCAGTATGTTTACGATCTTCATAATATAAAATAGCAAGAATACATTTTTGCATAACAAAATTACTATCTATCCAGTGACAAGTAATGGTTAAATAATCATTTTTATTTACAGCACGACCAAGATCAGAAGTTGGGGACATTCTACATTGAATATTTTTTAACAATGTTGTAAATAACTATAATATTGTGAATGAAGTCTAAAAATATCGGCCCTACAAATACTTCTAGGAATACTATTAAACATATGATTATAAATTGCTTGAATATAATGAATACATCAGAAGAAGGAAAACTAAAAGGCAAACAACCCATAGCTACCATTTTTGTTATTTCTTCCTGGTCCCTCAATTTATTATACTTCTTCATTACCTGGCAGGTTGTTGGGCCTATTCTAGTTTGTGTTGGCCCACCAACATCCGCACCGCCTTGTGCAATTTTTAACTCTCTATCATGATTATGACTTATATGTCTCATTAACGTACCCGTACCCCTTGCCTGCCTCCTCTTTTATGCTTATAAATTTGTTGACAAATATTGCATTGCACCTCAATATCTGATATACGTTCAAAAAATTATCATCCAATACTAGTTGTTTTACGAGCTCTTGGGACACAGAGAGGACGGGGAGGGAGATTAACAGATTCAGATCTAACGTTAGCATTTTCTACTACGGATGTCTCACCAATATTTTCATCATCTTCATCTAAATTAACCGCATCTACTTCATTTCTTCTTCTATACCGTAATTTTTCTGGGCTTCTACATAATCCATATCGTGAGCACCTATACCTATTTCTTTCTCAAAAGGTTGACTAAGCGGTATCGGAGGCGGAGGCCCACGGGTATATCTACTACTTGAACTACCTCTAGCGCTAGTAATTCACTTTCTACTACCACTACCACTTCCGGGATAAAAAATTTTAACACCTTTAGTGGCGAGGTTTCTTAATTTATCCATAATATAAATTAAACTAAAAAATCAAAATACATAAATATAATAAAATTAAATATTCAACAATTAATACACTAATTAAAAATTAAACGTAAGAGATGGAACGACAATACCAAATTTTAAAAGTATCCGAAGGTTACGACTTTAGAAACTTTTACTCGTACTTTGTAATCGCAAAATTAAAAAATTAAAGTGAGCACTTTAGGAAATATATAGAATATTTGAGAATTGAGATTTGAGAGAGAATGAAAAATTGTGTGGAAAATGATTTGAAAGTGTAGGGTATTTATAGGAATTTTTTTGGATTTAAAAAAATAATTTAATTGAAAAAAAAATAATAAAAAGGCCATTATAGCCGTTTTGGGCTCCCAACGGCTATAATGGCCCAACGGCCATTTTTTATTAAAATTCATTTTGAAAAAAAAAAATTAGCTAGGCCGGTAAACGACGGGCCTGGACCGGTTTTGGTCCGGGCCGGGTTAACCGAACCCAAATTCAAAAATAACCTAGCCCGATACCCTACAGCCCATGGACTAATTGGACCGGGTCAAACCGATCCAGATTAGGTAAGCGGGCCGGTTTGGATCGGGGCAAACCGGCCCGTTTGACACCCTTAATTCATAATTGGATTCATCCAAGTACTAAACATCATTCTAGTTTGGAAAAGAATGTTAAGACAGTGTGCACTATAAACAATTTGTATGGACGACTGCACATTTCATTTGAAATGCTTGTTTTGCAGAAGACCTGCGTGTGTCTCATTTGTTAGAGCATTATTTTTCAGTATTCTACCAAATTCCAATAAAATGTTGTTACTTATTAAAGATGAGCTCTTTAATATTTTATTACCATAATACCATTGGCACTAGTAATATTTGCTTCTTGTATAATTAACTTTCCAAACAAATGAAAATAATATTTCAAATTGATACTATCGAAATTTAGATGGTAACTAATTAAAATTTAAAAGCTAGTATCTCAAAAGGTCACTTTCATTATTAAAATAAATTAGAATCAGTAAGAAATATAGGAAAATCTACTTTTGGGCAAATACAGGTAATCCATCTATGTAATCTTTATTACAATTAATTTTTTTTAAAGCTTATTAATTTTGATTAGCATTGACGGGAATATCAACAAGCGAAGAGCGATTGCTCGTGAAAAACGTGGATTCAACTCTCGAAAAATATGATGCATTAAAACGACGCAGACAGTGTAAGGGTGTTGTAAAGAAAATGATGCTAAATAATCAGTGTTGTATTTTAATGAGTCACCTTGAATTTTTAACAAGGTTAAGGCGTAACTACAATAAAATGAAGTACGACAAAGGGTGTGAGTATGAGAAATGTGTGTGCTATTGTGGATAATCACTCAGATTTATTTTACTGTACTAAAGTCATTATCTAAATATCATAAAAGTTACCATTTCTTAAAATCAAAAACCACTTAAATTTAAGTATCACATATAGTCGTTAGGAGGTACTGAAGGCAATAAAGAGAAAATGGACATAATAATTTAATTTTTATGCTCGTTAAGCAACTTTATGTGGCAAATACATTATGTCATGACACAACAATATTAATGTTAAATGTTACCATTCGGAAAATTGGAATTAAATTTAAGTATAAAATATTCCTTTTATGCGTATAAAATGATTTATAACGACATATATGTCACGGACTATTTTAGACATAAATTTCAAAAGTCTTTTTTTCTTTGGTTAAACTCTGCGTCAATTCAAACGGTGTCACAGAAATTAAGACCGAAAATATATAAAAGACTGTTAATTTGCTTACCTTTTTATCCAAAAGATTCTAATGATATAAAATCTAATTTACTACATGACAGGTTGTCCAAAAATCATTTTTCAATCTCTATGTAAAGTCGTTTAGTTATAACTTGGTAACCTCACTTAAAATGTAAAGAGGCATACTTCAATTAGAGGTATATATTAGTCCATGCACTTCATAATCTACTTTCTATATCAATTTTCTTTGTTTTTCTGTTAGTTACTCTTCTTTTACTTTTTTGAGATTTTTATTTATAATTCCTTAGGTGATCTATTGAAAGGAAAATGAAGAGAAAACAAAACACATTTGAAGAACCTAACTTGGATTTGTGCCTCAAACTTTCAACTGCAGTTGATCCAATTAATAAGATTTATATACTCGACGAAGCAGTGAATTCTGAACTTAGCCAAGGTTATGGAGACCTAATGTTGATGTGAAGAAATTAAGAAGGTTATACCTAAAATTTTTTCATTGAATCTATTTTAAAAGTATGAATTTCTAATCGATGTTTTGAATTTCTAATGATAAACTCATGGGAAATAATTTAAATGAGCTAATTTTTAATGGTTTTTAATTGAAATTCATATTTTTTTCTAGTTATTTATCAATAATATTTTTCTTTGTTTTTATAAGGTTGTGGTATATGTCAAGATTAAATAATTCTTTTGCAGTATTTTTAAAATGTACATATTTTTATTGATGTTTAATACTTTTGATAAAGAAAATTGTCAAAAAAATTTTTAGGCAGAATACATCGTCAGGTCTCTCAACTTGGCGTCATCTTTCACTTTGGCACCTCAAGTAAACGTTGATCACTTTTAGCACCTCAAGTAGTCATAAAGTGTGTCACTTTGACACCTTTTGCTGAATCAACAAAGAGTGTGTGTTACACTCGCTTTTAAGCGCATTTGGGGGGTAATTTCATAATTTTTCATCTTTAAATTTTTTTAAAATTATTGAAAATCTCTATTACCAAATCAACAACAATTGATCCAATGAATTAATGACACGTGTTTTATTGACCAAATAATTATAAAAATCCCTCACATTGTCTTCTCCACACAACCTTAGCCTCCATTAATGGAGGTTGAATTTTTCAATCCATTATTTTGCTCATCATTTATAGAAATTTCTGGAAGCTTGAATTCTTTGAATGATTTGGAAAATACAAATGATTTACTTATGATTCTTCTTGAAGAAAGAAACAAAGGCGTAGTGACATTTTGAATTTTTTAAAAAAAAAATCTTTTTTTGTGGGGGGAGGGAGGGGGGTTATTTTTTTTGTTTATGTGAAACTGCAAAACAAAGTGTGAAGGAGAGAGAATAAAGGAGAAGAGTCGAGGAGGGAAGGGGGAGCGGGCTGCCAAATAGAGAAGAGGACTTGGGGTGGGGGTTGTCGGGGAGATGGGTGGTGGTAGAGAAGATGACTTTGGGGTTTGGGGGTGGGCTGCCAAATAAAATTAAATAATTTTGTAATTATTTTGAAAAATATCACGTGTCAGCAATTAATTGGTTCTTTAATTTAATTGTGTATATATATATATTAATGAGTTGGATAATTATGTTATTAATTTCCATATGTTTTTGCCTTTTTAAAAAAAATTTGTGAATATAAATAATGATGTGGCAATTTAAATGAGTTGGCACAAATCAATTGGTCGTTTTATCCACGTTGGCAGCGAGTGAAACACACGCACCAGTACTGATATCGAAAGGTGTAAAAATGACACACTTTATGGCTATTTGAGGTGTCAAAAATGAGCAACGTCCACTTGAGGTGCCAAAGTGAAAGATGGTGCCAAGTTGAGGGGTCCTGGCGATGTATTCTGCCATATTTTTAACAAGTTAATTTTCAATGGATTCAACTAGATCAGAGAACTCTATCAAAAAATCATGTTTTCTCTAGTACATGGTATTTCTCTAGTACATAATATTTTCTTTGTTTCGATGATGATGATGATGTGATGATGATGACGACGACTGTTATTGTTTTTTGCCTATTATTATTGTTATTATTAGGCAGAATACATCGGCAAACCCCTTAGTACGCACCATCTTTCATTTAGGCACCTCAAGTGAATGGTTTACACTTTAAACACCTAAAGTAGCCTTAAAGTGTCACTTTGGCACCTTTGGCTAATTTAAAGAAAACTCAGGCGCGTGTATTTCAATTCATACACGTGAATTTTGCACGCCAATTAAAACGTGCCACGTATCAGCACTTTTCCATGTCATCCTAATCCACTAAAAGGAGAAAAAATCAGAAAATCCCCAAATCAATTTCCAAATCTGATTGAAACCCTATTCCTTTCCCCTTAGTACGTCTTATTGATTTTTTCCATTTTCTTCGATTCTTCTTCTATTGTTAGTGATTTGAACTATTTACGGTGTATTTTGTTGGTACATGCTTGCATGAGAGTGCTGATTCATTTTCAGTGATGAATTTGAAGAAATTTAGTTTGCAGTTGAAGAAATTGGAGGTTGAACTAAACTTTTTCTTTAAGTTTATATTTTTCCTTGGTATTTGAACTGTTTACCCCTTTAAATTATATTGTTGGGTAGAATTTGTGTTTTTAGGATTTTTTTGTGATTTCAGTTACAAAGTAAGGGTTTTTTGGTAGTTTTTTGGGGATTTCATTAATTTAGGGTTTATTTTGGAGATTTCACTGATAATATAGGGTTATTTTGGTACTTTTAAATGTAAAAGTATTTTGAGTTTTTTTTGTTTAGAATCTTTGGGGATTAGTTAAAAAAATGGACAACTATATTTTGACCTATTTTAATCATGGGGGAACAATTGTAGTTCACCCTAATCTTAGTTATAAAGGTAAGTTAGATATCTTTGTTGTTGCCATTGATAAAGACCATTTCAGTCTTGTTGAATTTCTTTCCTACACCAAAGATCTTGGGTACTCAAAAGTTAAGGGGTTCTATTGTCAACATATAGATGGTGGTAGTTTAGTTCAAATCACTTCTGATAGTCAATTACTAGAGTTTGTGAAGGAGTTAAAAGATGGTGATGAGCTTGATGTGTATGTTTTTATGACATAGATGAAGATCTTGAGGTTGTGAAAAATGTTGTGCCTCTTTTAGTAGGGTCACAGTCTAATGATGAAGTTGATATAGGCAGTGATGAGAATGAGAATACAAGTCTTAATGAAGATTTGAATGGTGATGAAACAGATCTTCTCATTAGTGAATCAGATCTAAATAGTGATGATATCCCTGATGAGGATGATTCAGACATTGATGAAGAGTTGAGAGCCTTTAGATCCGAAAGTAGAAGAAAAAAAATCTAAGAAAAAAATCCAAATCAAGAGAAGAAATACTAGTAGATGAAGCTGGTATTGATAAAGGTTTTCAAGACATTAGCAGGAATAAGAAAGTTAGATATAAGGGTAGATTAGGAGGTGATGAGGAGTATATTGATAGTTCAAACTGCGATAGTGTTGATAGCACTGATTTGTTAGATGAGGATGTTGTTGTTGGTGTTGATTTTCCAAGAAGAAGAAGAAGTAATAAAACCAGATTTGATGATGATTGTAGTGTTGTCGTTTTTGAACTTGGTATGATTTTTAATGGTCCTAAGTAATTTAGAAAAGTTTTGGGGAGGTATATAATGGAAAATAGAGTTCAGATTGTCTTAAAACCTAATGAAGCTTATAGAGTGAGGGCTAAGTGCAAATTCAAGACAAAATGTAATTGGTTGTGTTATGGTTCACTTGACAGAGAATCTGGTAATTTTTTTATTAAGAATTATAATCCAGTTCAAAAATGCACAACATCAAATAAGAATAAGATGTGTACAACTAAGTTTGTTGCTAATAGATTTAGGGGTGAAATAAGTAAACAACCATCTTTGAAAATTTGGAAAAGATAGAAATTGTGCAGAGAAAAATTAGGATTATATGTGGGTAGAACAATCTGTTATAGGGAAAAGTTACAGGTCCTAATAGAGGCCATGGGGGACTGAAACTTGGAGTTTGCAAGATTATGTGATTATGCTGAGATGATCAAACAAACAAATCCTAGCAGTTCTGTTTGGTTGAGAATGGATAGTGAAATTGTCTCAGGTAAAAATTTTTTGTGTATTTCTATGTGTGTCTTGATGCATTAAAAAAAAGGTGAATGGAAGGATGTAGAAAAATTATAGAATTTGATGGATGTTTCTTAAAGGGTGCTTGTAACGGTGAACTTCTAGTTGCAGTTAGGAAGAGTGGAAACAATCAGATATTTCTTATAGCCTAGGTTGTTGTGGACAAGGAAACCAAGCATAGTTGGAGTTTTTTTGTCAACTACTTGAAAGGGAATCTGCAGTTGGATACTGGAGCAGGTCTTACTGTGATGGCTGATATGCAAAAGGTAATATCTTAAATTTTTTTAACTGTCAATTAATTTTAAAATAAAATTTCTTTGTCAAGTACTTTAACTATTTTTGTATGTAAGGTTTTTATGCTGCTGTTCTTGAGTTGTTACCAAATGCTGAAATTAGAAGATGTGCTAGACACATCTGGGCTAACTGGAGTCAAGAGTGGAAGGGAGAAAAAAGAAAAAAACAGCTTTGGAAATGCTCAAAGGCAAGTTTTGAAGTAAAGTTCAAAGAAGAACTTGATTACATGAACTAACTTGGTAGGCAAGGTAATGATATTATTGGTGATTTGCTATATTATCCTTGGGAGTCATGGGTTAGGGCATTCTTTAAAGAGCATTGTATGTGGGATATTATTGAAAATAACTTGTGTGAGACCTTTATTCATGGATCTTAGTCCCTAGACAGAAATCTATCATTACCATATTAGAGGAAATTAGGAGAAAAATCATGACTATAAATATGAATTTGATTAAGTTTGACAAGACTTGGATATGTGATATTCCATCTATGGCTAGACTTATTTTAGAGGAGAATACCAACAGGGTTAGGTCTTACAAAGTTCTTTAGAATGCTGATGTTGGATTTGAGATTGGAGAAGGGGAGTATAGGCATACTGTGAACTTGACTAATAGGGAATGTATTTGTAGAACTTGGTAGTTGAGAGGCATTGCTTGCCAACATGTCATTTGTGCTTTGAATCATGTTGAAAAAGAGCCTGAACCTTATGTGGAACATTGGTATAAGAAAAAAACCTTCATGAAGGGTTATAATCACTTTATCCAACCAATCTCCAATATGAAGATGTGGCCTGAGACAAACAATCCAAAGATTGAGCCCCCTGAACCTAAGAAAATGCCTGGCAGACCTCCAAAAAATAGAAAGAAAGGCACAGGGGAACCAGTAAAGAAATTTGGAAAGATGTCCAAAAAGGTGGGAAAATAACATGCTCCAAGTGTCATCAACAATGCCATAACAGAAGATTTTGCAAGGTAAAACAGTTACTTTTATCTTGATTTTAGAAGTTTATTTTTTATGTTGATTTTATAACTTATTAACTGGTGTGCTATGATTTTAATGATTCCTGATCCCAATGCACAAGTACATAGCCAAGGAGTTCAGTTTAGTGGTCAAAGTTCACAAAGAATCTACCAGCCTAAATGCTCAAGCCAACCTTCACCTTCAACCTCAAAAAAATCAGCATCATGTAGCTCAAGTCAACCTGCATCTTCAACAATAATTTATAGTGATACAAGTAAAGTTAGAAGCTAAAAAATTTAACTTTTGTGGTGATACAAGGATTCCTATTACAGAAGGAATCAAGAGTCAACTACCTCCTAGAAGTAGAGTAACTGTTGGACAGAAGACAAAAAGAGTTGGAACCACAAAGGATGTTGATGAAGGTAGATCAAAAAGGTCAAAGAATGCTAGATTTGGGATCTACACTAGTGCACGGGGGACCCAAATACTGAATGTAAGTTAACTCATATTATTTCTTTTAAAATAAAGGGAATATATATAATGATTATTGATCCTTCTTTTTTTCTTCCAAAAATAGCCTGGGATATCAAGCCAAAAGATCCTACAAAGTGGTACAACTTACAAGGATGTAAGTTCTATAGGGGTTGATGTTAGTTATAAGCCTAGAGGCTTGAAATGGAAAAACAAAGATGCAGTCACCACCAATCAGTTGCAGTAGTTAACAAATAAAAAGAAGAAGAAATAGTCAAGAACAAGCAGTTTAGTCAGATGGTGTGTTGTGATTCTGTTATGTCATGTACAGTACCAAATAATCAATTTAGTTTTTGGAGTAAACATTCTGGTTCTTTAGTTTTTGAAACCTATAAATTTGGGTTCTTTAAGTAGTATCATGCAAAATGTGAGCTCCAATATGGAGCATGTTTTTTGGATTATTAATTAATGTTAACTGAAACTCAATATGAAACATATTTATGAACTTATTGTTGGTGTTTCTTTGAGCTTAATATAGAGCATATTTATGAACTTGTTGTTGGTGTTTCTTTGAGCACAATTTGGAGTGTATTGATGAAGTTGTTGTTTTTGTTGCATTCAACTCAATATGCAGTGTATAGATGAAGTTGTTGTTGGTGTTGTGTTCGGCTCAATATGGAGCATATAGTTACTTGTTATTGGTGTTGATATCAGCTCAATATGAAGCATATAGTTAGTTATTGTTGGTGTTGCTATCAGCTCAATATGGAGCGTAATGTAAGACCCCGCAAAATCCTAAGCTTAACTCAGTCCCTTAAAGCTTGTTAAGAGCTCCCAGACTTGGAAAAATTCTAGCTAAGTATTAGACTTAGTATTATTTTATCCTTCGTAAGTTGGCAACTCTATTTCATGACTCTTATGACCTTAAATTATTAATCTTTAGACTGATTCATGATCAGGAATATCAGTAGGTGTTCCCGAAAAAGTTTCAAATTTTTCAGACCTTAGACTATGTTTGAGTGACCAAAATAGTGAGTCGATGCGATCTCGACAATCGCACCATCCATCGCATCAATAGATAATTTTTCCCTTAGCTTAGTGCAAATTCCAGTGAACCGATGGGGACTCGATGCGGCACGTTAGCCATCACATCGATGCCAATGATGCGGCGCGTCGGTCTGTGCATCGATAGTACGGTTTTTAGTCATTAAAAAGCCACGTTCTTAGGGGTATTTGAGTCTTTTTCCCACCCCTATTCAGCCCTAAAACAGGAGATTCAACCCTCATTAAGCAAATATACTCATTTTTTCTCAAATTGCTCAAGAACAAGAACCCTAGGTGATTTAATTTCAAAGTCAAGGCTCAAGATTTCACCATTCCTTTTCAAGAATTTAGAAACCAAGGTATGTGAAGTGTTCATCTAAGGGTTCCTTCCACCCTTGGAGTCCAAGAAACTCTTTTAAACTTCAAGTAGATTGATTTTATGATTTGGAATTAAAGTATATTCATGAGTATGATTTTAATTAGGTTTTCTATTTCATGATTTATTACAAGATTGATGTAGAATTAATTGATATGTGTGATTTATCACCCATGGAATTCTGAATTTGGAATTGAATCATAATACTCACATGTTGTTTAGTATTATGTGCATATACTATGCCATCTAAGTGTTTGATGAGCTGCACATGTGAATGTAATAATGAGATTATATCATGATAGTATGTATACCAGTTCATGTGATGAAAGTGTTTGATAAAATGCCTCTATAGATGCATTATGAACAAGTGTGCATTTTTATACTATGTAAGGTCATGTGATGCTTTACTTTTCATGCTATCGAGTCCTGGGGGTATTTAATACCTGATAATTTAGTTGTTTACCTAGAGACAGTGTCAGTTACAAAATAATATCAGTCATGTCACGATCATTAGTACTCTCATTCAGTTACAAGACTCAGAAAACACTCAGTAGACTCAGTATAAGTCCCATCTAGTTTAGTGTTCAGTTCGGACCTCAGTAAAATCCAGCCAGCTAACAGAATTTAGTAGTATTCTATCAGTCAACAGAACTCAGTAAACTCAATAACAGTTCATTCAAGGCTAGTATAAACTAGGAAATCAGTTCAGTGTCTATTCAGTTGGGAGTAGGATTCAGCACTAAGCTAACCCAGGGATAGGGACATTCCTTCCAGCAGAGGGTTTGACTCGTAGTAGCAATCCCTGCGTTATAGAACTACGTAGCCAGTGTAGGTTGAGATATCTTTCTGCCAGATTAGGTTTGATATGTCTCACACTAGTTTTCCTACCTGAGAGGATTGACGAAAGAGCTTTCTAGCAGAGAGGGTTAACTCACAGCTTATCTCTACCCGTAGCATGGTACTGACATTCTTCCAACTGGGTTTCAGGTTGGACCCCAATCTATTTAGAAAGGGGCATATTGATTAGATGATTACCTCCCACAGTCTCAGTTTCAGTTCCAATCTCAGTTCCAATCTCAATATAGAACTTAGTTCAGTTCTACAGAATCAGGACTATCAGACACAGTCACTCAGTTCAGCACGAAACTCAGCATTGTTCCACAAAATTAGGATTGTAAGATACAGTCACTCAGTTATCAGTAGTACAGTATCAGTAAACTCAAATATCAGTTAATCAATATTCAAAACTTAGTAGTCAGTGTTATCATGATCTCAGTTACAGTTTACATATTCATGCATGTACTCTCATTCAGCTATACTCATGTCATTCAGTCAGTATTGTTCATGCATATGAACCCATGCATTTTAGCCTACCTCACTTAGCATACTAGTACATTCAAAGTACTGACATATACTTTTCTCTTATGCTATGATGTCTTATATCATATCTTCAGACGCATGGGCTCCCGAGCACCCTAAGCAGTTCAGATCTTCAGCAGTTAGAGTTAGTGGTGAGTCCTCATAGTTCAAGGACATGATTATTTTCTTTAGTATTTCATTTTATCAGTACAGTTTTCAGTAGTTGGAGTTAGTTGGAGGCTTATCCCATTAGCTCCATGATTCAGACAGTAAAGGTATTTTAGACTAGAGTATTTTCAGACAGATGTTTCAGTTTTGGTATTACTATGCCATATTCAGTTTTATTTTAGTATTGAACCTTATGGCAAGTTTCTTCCTAAGTTTTATATATTTATAGTATTACTATTCATTTATTACAGCTGGTACTAGTCATAGGTTAGCTTGTGGTCCTTCAGGACTATGAGCACTGTGTAGCGTTCGGGGTACAGACTTGGGGCATTACAAACTTGGTATTAGAGCCTAAGGTTCAATAGATTCCTAGAAAGTCTGAAAGCAACATCTAGTAAAGTCTTGTGCATGGGTGTGTAGCACACCACACTTATGGATAGGAGGCTATTAGATATTTTAGGAAAAGTTTCTCTTCTTTCAGTACTCATATCGTGCGAGTGAGCATGAGCTCCACTTAAACTCTTTGTCTAATCCAAGTTTCTCTTCCATTTATAAAATATGCCTCCAAAAAGGACTAAGGGAAGAGAAACGGGAGACCATCCAGAACCCCAGCCCATCCAGCCAGATCCTCTGGACTAACATGTCTCCCATGCTAAGTTCAGAGTAGTTTTCACTACCCTTGCTCATTCTGTGGCATCCAAAAATGAACACCCAGCTGTTGTTCCGGCCAACGCAGTGGCCAATACTGCTGATTCCAGGATTTGAGATTTCACCTGAATAAACCCTCCATCTTTAATGGGTCTAAGTCAGATGAGGACCCTCGGAAATTTCTTGATCAGGTGTAGAAAGTTACAGATATTATAGGGGTGACTGTTGTTGAGAGCGATGAGTTGGCCACATATTAGTTATAGGATGTGGCACACTCATGGTTTAAGTAGTGGAAAGTAGAAAGATTCGTCGATGCAGGGCCCCTAGAATGGGAGGAATTTGTTGTTGCTTTTTTGGATAGGTTCTTTCTGCTAGAGTTGAGGGAAGTAAAGGTTTTGGAGTTTATAAACTTGAAGTAGGGAAATATGATAGTGTAAGAGCAGTCTCTCAAGTTCACTCAGTTAGCCAGATATTCTCCCCATGTAGTAGCAGATAGCAGATCTAAGATGAGTAAGTTTGTGTCTGATGTGTCTAGCAGTATGGTCAAAGAGTGTAGGACTACAATGTTGATTAAGTATATGGACTTATCCAGGCTCATGGTTTATGCTCAATAGATAGAGAAGGACAAGAATAAAGAGAAGGAGAGGCAGAATAAGAGAGTGAGAACAGGTAATTTTAACTTCACTCAGCCTAAGTCAGAGGGTGGGAATCATTCTTAGTTCCACCCAAAATCCTTAGTTTTAGCTCCTTCCTCAGCCAGTTCTCCTGTTCTAAAATTTAAAGACGACAACAAAGATAGGCTGTCAGGCCCTAAACCTCAGGATAGTATTAGTAGTGCCCTAACCAATCTCCTTTATCAGAAGTATAGCAGAAACCACCAGGGTATCTGCAGATCTAGCAGTGATGTGTGTTTCATATGTGACAAGCCAGGCTACAAGGTCAGACAGTGTCCTCAGGTGGGTTTGCAGAGTCAGCATAATCGTCCCCCAGCTCAGTCCGATCGTCCGAATCAGCAGGGTGCCTCTTTCAGTGCCACTAGTGGGAAATGCCCAAATAGACTCTATGCTCTTTAATCCCAAGGATTAAGAAAGTTCTCATGATGTGGTCACTGGTACGTTACAAGTTTATCATTTGCATGTTTATGCTATGCTAGATCCAGGAGCTTCTTTATCCTTTATTACTCCCTATATAGCTGTTGACTTCGGAGTCAGTCCTGAAATCCTATCAGAACCTTTCTCAGTCTCTACCTTAGTGGGTAAATCTATCATATCCTGGAAAGTATACAAGAACTATCCGATTATGGTATATCAGAAAGTCACTTCAGCAGACTTAGTCGAATTAGAGATGACCGATTTTGATGTCATTCTCAGCGTGGACTGGCTTCATTCCCACTATGCCTCAATCGACTGCAAAAAAAAAATTATCCAGTTTCAGTTCCCAAATGAACCTGTCCTAGAATAGAGGGGTAGTGCTTCAGTACTTAGGGGTCAGCTTATTTCCTACCAAAGGGCAAGGAAAATGAAATCTAAGGGATGTGTCTACCATCTCATTCGAGTCCAGGACTCTATTTTAGAAACCCCTAATCTTGAATCAGTGTCAGTAGCATGTGAATTCCCAGATGTGTTTCTCAAAGAATTTCCCGGAGTTCCTCCCGAAATAAAAATTAATTTCGAAATCGATCTTTTTCCAGATACTCACTCCATATCTATCCCTCCATATAGAATGGTACCTGTAGAACTTGAAAAATTAAAAGAATAGTTAAAGGATCTCCTAGATAAGGGATTCATCAGACCCAGTGTGTCCCCGTGGGATGCACCAATTTTATTCGTGCATAATAAAGACGGTTCTCTCAGAATATGTATAGACTACCGTTAGCTAAATAAAGTAACGATCAAGAAAAAGTATCCCCTTCCCAAAATCGATGATTTATTTGACCATCTTCAGGGTCCCAGTTACTTCTTCAAGATAGACCTCAGATCAGGCTATCATCATCTCAGAGTCAGGGAATGTGACATCCTGAAAATAGATTTCAAAACTCGGTATGGTCACTTTAAATTCTTAGTCATGTAATTTGGTCTTACTAATGCCCCAGCAGCTTTCATAGGCTTGATGAACCATGTGTTCAAGAAGTACTTGGAAATGTTCATCATAGTCTTCATAGATGACATTTTTATCAACTCCCGTAGTGAGCATAATCATGCAAACCATCTCAGAATAGTATTACAGACTCTCAAAAATCATCAGTTGTTCGCCAAATTTAGTAAATGCGAATTTTGGATAAGATCAGTAGCTTTTCTTGGTCATATCATTTTTGGTGATGGCAATAGAGTTGATCCCCAAAAGACCAAAGCAGTGAGAAACTGGCCAGCCCAATCTTTCCATCAGATATCAGGAGTTTCTTGGGCCTAGCCGGCTATTACCGATAGTTTATTGAGAGATTTTCATCTATTGCATCCCCTATGTCCAGATTGACTCAGAAGAAGGTCAAATTCCAGTGGTCATATTCTTGTGAAAAGAGTTTTCCAGAGTTGAAGACTCAACTCGCTGCAACTCACTGCAGCTCCAGTTTTGACCCTGCCAGATGGTTTAGACGACTTTGTTGTGTATTATGATGCTTCCAGAGTCAACTTAGGGTGTGTTTTGATGCAGAGAGGTAAGGTCATAGCCTACACCTCTAGATAGCTTAAGCCCTATAAAAAGAACTATCCTACTCATGATCTTGAGTTAGCAGCAGTAGTTTTTTACCTTAAAGATTTGGAGGCACTATTTGTATGGGGTGCATGTTGATGTGTTCACTGACCATAAGAGCTTGTAGTATGTGTTCTCCCAGAAAGACCTAAACTTCCATCAGAGAAGGTGGTTGGAGTTGTTTAAAGACTACTATATGAGCGTCCTGTATCATCTGAGTAAAGCCAATTTAGTGGTTGATGCTCTCAATCGAATGTCTATGGGTAGTGTTGCTCATGTGGAGGATGGTAAAAAGAAGTTAGTTCAGGAAGTTTATTAGCTTGCCCAACTAGGTGTTCGCTTAGTCGATTTAGTAGTAGGTAGTGTATAGGTGCAGAGTAGTTTAGAATCATCCCTGGTTTCTAGGGTAAAGGAAAAGCAAGATAGAGATTCCAGTTTAGTCAAGTTGAAAGAATCAGTCAGAGATCAGAAAGTAGAGGTTTTCTCCCAAGGGGGAGATGGTGTATTTCATTATCAGGATCGGCTATGTGTGCCACGTGTAAATGACCTTAGACAACGAATTCTTGTAGAAGCGCATGGAGTGCGTTACTCTATTCATCCAGGGGCCTCTAAAATGTACCATGATTTGCGAAAGATCTATTGGTGGAGTGGGATGAAGAGAGATATTATGAAGTTTTTGGCTAAGTGATCAATATGTCAACAGGTTAAGATTGAGAATCAAAAGCCTAGTGGGTCCTTGTAGGAGTTCAATATTCCCACCTGGAAATAGGAAGAAGTGAACGTCGACTTTGTGACGAGTTTGCCTCGTACTCGTCGCCAGCATGATTCAATTTGGGTCATTGTAGATAGAATGACCAAATTATCTTATTTCTTACCAATCTATACCTCTTATTCAGCAGAGGATTAAGCCAAACTCTATATCAGGGAGTTGGTCAGATTGCATAGTGTTCTGTTTTCCATTATCTCAGATAGAGGTACCCAGTTCACCTCTTATTTCTAGAAGGTATTCCAAAAGGGTCTTGGTACCCGAGTTTACCTTAGTATAGCCTTTCATTCTCATACAGATGATCAAGCAGAAAGAACCATTCAGACTTTAGAAGATATGCTGCGAGCGTGTGCGATAGACTTTAAAGGTAGTTGGGATGACCACTTGTCTTTTATTGAATTCGCATATAACAACAACTATCATTCCAGTATCCAGATGGCTCCGTTTGAGGTGCTTTATTAGAGGAGGTGTAGATCTCCCGTTGGTTGGTTTGAAGTGGGTGAGGCCGCAGTGGTAGGGACTGACTTGGTATTTGACACCTTAGAGAAGGTTCAACTGATTAGGGAAAGGCTTAAGACAACTCAGAGCCGACAGAAATTATATACAGATGTGCAAAGAAAGGATATTGAGTTCGAGATTGGTGATTATGTGTATTTGGAAATCTCTCCTATGAAAAGAGTGAAGAGGTTTGGCAAGAAGGGGAAGCTCAGTCCCCGATATGTCGATCCTTACCAAATTCTCAGTCGTTTTGGAAAGGTAGCTGACGTGCTTGAGTTGCCTTCAGACTTAGTTTCAGTGCATCCAGTATTCCATGTCTCCTTGCTTAAGAAATGCATAGGTGACCCAGCAGCCGTAGTCCCTATAGAGGGCATAGATATTCAGAACAGCCTCTTTTATGAAGTGATCTCAGTCGAAATCCTTGATTTTTAGATTCGCAGACTGAGGAACAAAGAAGTCCCTCTAATCAAAGTTCTTTGGCGGAATCATTCCGTTGAGGGAGCTACTTAGGAAGCAAAAGCAGACATGTAAACCAAGTATCCTCACCTCTTCTCCGTAAACTCAAACTCAGCCCACGGTAATAATTTTTCTTTGAATTTACTCAGTCTCATGTTCAGATATAGCTACCAACTTGGTATCAATTAATGTTTCATACTCAGACATGCATTCACGAATCAGTTCAGTCATGTACTCATGCATCAGACAAACATGTTCAGTATATAAACTCAGCTTATCAAAAATCCCAGTCATCCATTCATGAATCATGTTCAGCTATGTACTCAAGCATCAGATATGCATGTGCAGTATGATAATTCAATATATCAGTAATTTCAGTCATGAAATTATGATTCAGTTATGCATGTCCAGTGTCTAAATCCAGTCTATCAGTATTCTCAGTTTAATCAGTCTCGTTAGAGGATGAATGTTTCTACGGGGGAGATATGGTAAGAACCCGCAAAATCCTAATCTTAACCTGGTCCCTTAAAGCTTGTTAAGGGGTCCCAGACTTAGAAAAATTCTAGCTAAGTATTCAGACAGTATTATTTTGGCCTTCGTAAGTTGGAAACTCTATTTGATGACTCTTATGACCTTAAAGTATCGAACTTTAGATTGATTCATGATCAGAAATGTCAGTAGGTATTCTTGGATAAGTTTTAGATTTTTTGGACCCATTTAGACCATGTTCGAGTGACCAAAATAGTGAGTCGACGCGATCTTGACATGTCGCGTCATCCATTGCATCGATAGATAATTTTTTCTTCAGCTCAGTGCAAATTCTAGTGAACCGACGTAGACTCGACGCGGCACATTGGCTATTGCGTCGATGCCAATGACGTGGTGCATTGGCTATCGCGTCGATTCCAATGATGCGGCGCGTCAGTCTGCGCATCGACAGTACGATTTTCAGTCATTAAAAGTTGCTTTCTTAGGGGTATTTGGGTCTTTTTCCCACCCCTATTCAGCCCTAAAATAGGAGATTCAACCCTCATTAAGCAAATATACTCACTTTCTCTCAAATTGCTCAAGAACAAGAACCCTAGGTGATTTAATTTCAAAGTCAAGGCTCAAAATTTCACCATTCCTTTTCAAGAATTTAGAAACCAAGGTATGTGAAGTGTTCATCTAAGGGTTCCTTCCACCCTTGAAGTCCAAGAAACTCTTTTAAACTTCAAGTAGATTGATTTTATGATTTGGAATTAAAGTATATTCATGAGTATGATTTTAATTGGGTTTTCTATTTCATGATTTATTACAATATTGATGTAGAATTAATTGATATGTGTGATTTATCATGTAAATTCATGTTGAAACCCATGGAATTCTGAATTTGAAATTAAATCATGATGCTCATATGTTATTTAGTATTATGTGCATATACTATGCCATCCAAGTGTTTGATGAACTGCTCATGTGAATGTAATAATGAGATTATATCATGATAGTATGTATACTAGTTCATGCCATGCAAGTGTTTGATAAAATGCCTCTATAGATGCACTATGAACAAGTGTACATTTGTATGCTATGCAAGGTCATGTGATACCTTACTTTTTATGCTATCGAGTCCTGGTGATATTTAATACCTGACAATTTAGTTGTTTACCTAGAGCTAGTGTCAATTACAGAATAATCTCAGTCATGTCATGATCAGTAGTACTCTCAGTCAGTTAGACTCAGGAAAAACTCAATAGACTCAGTATTAGTCTCGTCTAGTTCAGTATTCAGTTCAGACCTCAATAAACTCAGTCAGCTAATAGAAATTAATAGTATTCCATCAGTCAACGAAACTCAGTAAACTCAATAACAGTCGGTCAAGCCTAGTATGAACTAGGAAATCAATTCAGTGTCTATTCATTTAGGAGTAGGATTCAACACCAAACTAACCCAGGGATGGGGGCATTTCTGCCAGTAGAGGGTTTGACCCTTAGTAGCAATCCCTGCGTTATAGAACTACATATCGAGCGTAGGTTGAGATATATTTCTTCCAAATTAGGGTTGATACATCTCACACTAGTTTTCCTGCCAACGAGGGTTGAGGAAAGTGCTTTCTGTCAGAAAGGGTTAACTTACATCTTATCTCTACTCGTGGCACGATACTGACACCCTTCTAACTAGGTTAAAAGTTGGACCCCAATCTATTTAAAAAGGGACATGTCGATTAGATTACCTTCTACTGTCTCAGCTTCAGTTCCAGTCTCGGGTATAGAACTCAGTTCAGTTCTACGAAATCAGGACTATCAGATACAGTCACTCAGTTCAGCATGAAACTCAGCATTATTCTACAGAATTAGGACTGTCAGATACAGTCACTCAGTTATCAGTACTATAGTATCAGTAAATTCAGATATCAGTTAATCAGTATTCAAAACTCAATAGCCAGTGTTATCATGATCTCAGTTACAGTTTACGTATTCATGTATGTACTCTCATTCAGCTATACTCATGTCATTCAGTCAGTATTATTTATGCATATAAATCCCTGCATTTTAGCCTACCTTACTTAGCATACCAGTACATTCAAAGTACCGACGCATACTTTTCTCTTATGCTATGATATCTTATATCATAGGTTCAGATGCATGGGCTCCCGAGCATCCTTAGAAGTTCAGATCTTCAGTAATCAGAGTTAGTGGTAAGTCCTCATAGTTCGAGAACATGATTATTTTCTTCAGTATTTCATTTTATCAGTACAGTTTTCAGTAGTTGGAGTTAGTTGGGGGCTTGTCCCATCAACTTCATGATTCAGACAGTAGAGGTTTTTCAGACTAGAGTATTTTCAGACAGATGTTTTAGTTTTGGTATTACTATACTGTATTCAGTTTTATTTCAGTATTGAACCTTACGATAAGTTTCCACCTAAGTTCCGCATATTTACAGTATTACTATTCAGTTAATGCAGCAGGTACCAGTCATGGGTTAGTTTGTGGTCCTTTGGGACTATGAGCACCGTGTAGCATCCGGGGTACAAACTCGGGGAAATACAATATAGTAAAGCATTGTTGCTATTGTTGTTTGTCTATTTTGATACTTCATTTTACAAAACCAACATGGATAGTATTTAGAATCAAAATGTTGATAGTATTTAGAATCAAAATAAATATTTGATTTCATCAAAATGTAACATTCTTAAAGACCAACATTAAATCAACAAATGAAACCTAACAAGGCTTAATACACATCACAAAAATATACCTAAACTTCATGACAACAAGAAGGAATTTAAGTCATTTTGCAGCTTCAACACTTCAACATCATCAAAACTTCAAGGCCAAACTTCAGCAATTTGGCTTCAATGTCCATATTCCCCACAACAACAAACAAGTAGCAACAACATCAACAATATTATACCTTCTAGCTCGATTTTCTTTATCTTCAAAGGACTTAACTTTCTTCAACAAACACCAAATCATCCTATTTCTTTGTGAAGAGTGTCGTTCTTCATACCAATCAAAGTAATCACACCCGTTTATTTTCTACAAAATTAATTATAAAAATAATTACAAAATCAATAATTAATCGACTGATTAAGTTAAGAAGTAAAAAACATTACCTTTGAATTTTTATACATAAAAAATCTATGATCAGGGTTTTGTTGAGTCCAAGAAATCTTTAGTAATGCTTCATTACCGCATTTACAATAGCGATAATCCTTTTCGCAAAAAGTCATGGACGACGGGCTCAACATTGTCCAATTCAATTCGAAATAAATAAGAAAAAGTTTAAACTTTTAAAAAATTGAGAATAAGATGAAGAAGAGAGAAGTTTTTTATAAAAAAAAATCCTAAGAAGAGTGATAAATTAGGGTTAAAATTTGATTTGGGAATGAAGAAAAAAATAAAATATGGGTATATTACCGTTGGGGGTATTTATATGGCATATCAGCAAAAAACATAGGCTTCGATACGCCTTTGAGGTGTGTTCTGCACGCGTTTTGCCAACAAGGAAAAAGGTGCCAAAGTGACACACTTTAAGGCTACTTTAGGTGTTTAAAATGAAAACCGTTCACTTGAGGTACCTAAGTGAAAAATGGTGCGTACTTAAGGAATTTACCGATGTATTCCGCCTCATTACTATTATTATTGTAGTTGTGACTTTTACTATAGAACGAGAGCAAAAAGACTCTCTGCACAAAGATCCAGGGCTAATAAGGTTGAATACAATGCTAAGATAGAAAAAAAGGTCAAAGATCTTCCGGTAATTAAACCTACATCAAAAGTTTTTATTCGAATGATTTTTTAATTTATTATTTAATTTTTTTCTCGATAAATTTGAACAATAATTATATAGATATATTTAGATGATCCAAACATTTAATGAAGTGAACAAATAAATAAATCACAATAATAAATTGAATCATATAAATTGCTTCCAAAATACATTCTTATATATTTGTTTTTATGAGTTTATTCATTCTATTTTTCTATTTTGATATGTTAAATAGCTAATAGTACTTTGGGCTTAAAATCATTTATGATGAGACTAGTTAATTATATACGCTTGCAGATTTAGTGATTAACTTAAGGTCGCAGATTCAAGTCCAACTCTAGAATTATATTATTCTTTTTTCAAAACAAGGAGTCTTAGTAAAAAAAAAATGTTGATTCAAAGCTTATTTGTAAAATGAGAAATGAAGTGCACCTGTTTCGAACATGTTACCTTGTTTAGACATAAATTAAACTAACCATTAGATAAGTGTACATGCAACAATAATCCAGTGTAACCACATAAGTGGACTTTAACATTAGGGTAATATGTACGCAGACTTTACTTGCCTTTTTAGGAAAAATTACAAAAAAATACAACATTACTTTATTTTATTGCATAATATCCCAAGTCCTTAAACCAATTACAAATATCCCATATTTATAATTTCTCTCTATATAATCCATATACATAACTTTTCCTTCCCCTTTTCTCGCTTTTATTTCCTTAGAAGGTACCTACAATAAAAGAAACTCGATTTTTCAGATTTGAATTTACTGTTATTAAATTTTGAATTTACCTCCATCGCCGCCCCTCCATCATGTTGAACATAATTCCTCCAACTCAATTTGAGAACAAATTGATACAGATCCACTCAAGAGAATCAGTGGTGGCAAAACACCTCCATCGCTGGTGAAACACCTCCATTACGTTGAACACAATTCCTCCTCTCCTAACTTTATTATAAAATAAATTGAAACAGATCCACCTAAGAGAATCAGTGGTGGCAAAGCAAATAACCTAAATTGGTGTAACGACCTAAAAATTTAATGAAATTTATGATTTTATGTGATTTGAGTGTTTTACACCTCTTCATAGTTGCATTATGGTATTTTTAGGGTGTGGGGGTGATTGGCATAATTTTTGATATATTTTGATATCATTTATGCGATATTGTGGTTTTTGATGGCTTCGAGAGCCTTATTTTAGACTTATGGGGATATCTTTTGATTCGTGCGATGGATGATCGAACGAACTATGTCAGAAGCTCTAAAATATCAATTTTAGGCTAGGTAGACCTTTGGTTTGGGTCTCGGTGTACCCGAGCTCATTTCGACCTATTGATCGGAAAGTTGAAAAATTATAAATATGGGTGTGGGACTCATATTTGATCGAAACGACCTTGGATGAAAAAATCAACTTTGCCAGCAGATCCGAAATGTCGATTTTAGGATGTTAGCATGTTTGGTATGATTTTATGGCATTTAAATCTCATTTCGATCTTCGGTTTGGAAAATTGTGATTCGGGTTTCGGTGATCAACTTTGTGAAAATAAAGTTTTTTCAAAAATTTGACTTTGTCAACGCATTCAAAATATTAAACTTAGCATGGTTACCATAGTTCATTTGTGTATATCGGACTCCGAATGAATTCCGGGCTCCCCATCGAAGTCCGTTTGGACTTGAAAAAAAAATCTGCATTATTGTAGCAAATTTTCTGCTATATAATAGTCTTTTTTACCCATTTTTGGCCCATTTTACTCATTTTTCATCTTGCCTCTTGAGAGTTAAACCTTAAAATAGTGTGAGAGCTTAAAAGTAAAGTTTCTGGGAGCTTGGGAAGCTAGATTAACACCTATTTCTTGGTTTTATTACGGATTTAAGGTAAGAATTCACCATTTTCTTAGGAGAAAATACCCAATTACCCCCCTGAACTATACCCAAAAAGGATATGACACAGCTCAACTTAAAGGGGGTCCTATTACCCCCCTGAACTAATTAAAAGTGTAATTTTGACACCATTAGTGCCTGTGTGGCACACACGTGTGTCTACGTGGACACTTCAGTGAGTTGTGCCACATAAGCACTAAGGGTGTCAAAATTACACTTTTAATTAGTTTAGGGGGTAATAAGACCCCTTTTAAGTTGAGGTGTGTGAAATCCCTTTTGGGTATAGTTCAGGGGGGTTATTGGGTATTCTCTCTTTTCTTAGTAATTTCTTAATTAATTTCTCAAAACTTCAAAAATCTTAGAGCTTGATTTTTAAACCACAGTTTCACTCCTTTTCACTTGAATGATATTTTTATCTTATAATTACTAGTTCGTCATAAGTTTAACCTTCAAAACAACTCTGATTCTTGATTTTAACCTAAATTTCAAAGATTTTACCTGGTAAAGCTCAAAAATGGTTTTTCTTCGATTTGAACCTTGTATTTGACTCGATTTAACTTGTGTTTTCAGCTGTAGGTTCCTAAAAATATAGGGAGCATTTTTTGAAGTAAAGTTCTGATTTTGCCCTTCTTTTTCGAAAACTCATTTCGGGGGTCTGTTTTGACCCTGAACTAAAAGTAGTCAATATGAGTATCGTTGACTTTATTTTGATGTGTAGATTTTATATTTGATATTTTTAGTGGAGTTCGATATTGTTCTTGAAAATTAAGGTCGTGGGTTCGAAGTGTAGCGGACCGATTTTGACTTTTGAGGTAGGTTATGGCTTAACTCTTTCTGACTGGTTTGGGTAGTAAATGATGATACAAAATGCATGTTAAGGGTGGGAAAAATCATGAAACATGTTTATCTATGTGTTGTGCCCGTGTGGGGACCTATATGTGATATAATTAACAAAATTGAGATATTATGTGATATGTGTGACCGTGTGGGATCCTACGTGATATTGATAACCTTGAATACATGTGAATAATTATATTGTGTTGTTAAAATGCTTAATGTGGTACCATTGGTGTATTGTGATTATATTCATACTTTATTGGCATATGAGACATGTGAAAATTCGTGGATGAAATGAAAATAATGAGTGGATATTGGCTCATGTGACTGTGGAAATATATCATTGTAGTTGGTTGTGGAAATATATCATGTGGTTGATTATGGAAATATATCATGTGGTTGGTTGTGGAAATACTCATTGTGGTTGGTTGTGAGCATTACATCTTCATATCATACTCATTTATGAAACATCAGTACCATCGTAGCAACATTTGAGAAACACTGGCAACACCTGAAAGCACCTTTCTGAGGGATGTACCGAAAAGGAGATATGATATATGTGGATTGTATATGGGTTGACGAACCCCCCATGGGTCCTGCGTTGGGAGGCTTTCCTCCGTAGGTGTATACGGGGATTATGCCATGATTTTGAAGGTTGTGCGATGACCTCGTGCATCATCATCTTCATCATCATCATATACATTGCACTTACTTTATTGTGTTATGTTGTGTTGTATTGACATATTGACTTGTCATCTATGTATTTATCGTATCTTCTTTTACTTGTATTTGATGATCTTGTATATGCATGTTCCCCCTTGTTCTTCTTATATGTGATATAATATGTACTTTTGTTCTATCTTGGTGTGATGTTGCAATATATGTGAGATATATTAGAACTGTTAATGCAAGCGGTGTGGGCTACTGTTGTGGGACATTTTTTGATTGCAGGTGACGTGCCCTTAGTGTATATTTTGTATGCTTTATTTACTTATTTGCTTGGTCGGCCTATGATACATACTGAGTACAAGTGGACCGTACTCATGCCTACTGCACCCTTTCGGTGTAGGTCCTAGCTCGAGTGCGCCTCAGCTTAATGGACTCGGGCGACTGTTGGAGCTTCCAAGGTAGCGGTTGGACATTCATGCGTCTGAAGTTTACCTCTATCTTTCTATAGTAGTTATATCTTTATTAGTATTCAGAGACAGATATTATTCCTTTGTGGTTATTTTTTTGATGTATTTGACTCTTGAATTATATTAATAGTTCTTACACTATTGACACCTGGTTTTGGACATGATTGGTATTTTGGATAAGTTCTTTCCGCATTGTTATGATTACTTATATGGTTTGGCTTCATTCTAGAAGTCTTACCTTAGGATATTTCTGTCTTTTTTCTCTTTTTATGTCGGTTTGGGCGATTGGTTTACTTGTCAAGGTACGTCGCGATAAGTGCCATCATGACCTTCATTTTTGGATCGTGACAATTGGAATGGATTGATACCAAATCTCAAGATTACTATGATATTATAGCCTTGTCAAGAGTTTGGATCGATTCCGGTATTCTTGTAGGAAGAAAAGAAAAAAGAGGAGAAAAAGAGGATGAAAAAAAAGGTATGTATATGTATGGAATTTAACATTGTTGAGAGTCTTTATGTCACACCATATACATATTTATGAAATTTGTTGTTACTTCATCCCATAATTATTATGTATATGAGTCCATAAACTTTAAATTTGTTATGTCTATGCGGTGAAACAAACACTGATGGACTATTTATTTCAGAACAAATACATTACATAGTAATGTTTATCGACTCATACACATAATTATATTATGTATATGTGTTGAAACAAATATTTTTAGGCTGTTGTATTTTTAGAACATATATATTATAGAGTTATGTATATGGTTGCATTAACAGTGTTATACGTAGCACAATTATGTATATGGCTCTGTTAGACAAGCTGAAGTGTGTTTATTTCAGTCTATATATATAGCATTGTTATGTATATGAAAGAATATTAGGCATGAATATTAAGCATTGTTTTATGTTTTCAAGTTTTGAAAAATTTTGTTTAAGTTTTGTTGCATATTAAACTAATATTAATTTGCAATGTATATTATTACGGGGAATGCAATTCGGAAGCAATTGCTGAAATCAACCTGAAATTCCTCAATCTCCAATTCTGATCGTTGAAACTAATTCGGTGTTTCATAATTTTGAAATTAAAAGTTGTTACTGAATTTAAGAAATTCATTAATCATAATTCCATAAATACAGAGTTAATTGAATTATGTATTTAAGGCAGATATTTTATTTTTTTAATTAAGCTAAATTAGTTAGTTCAAATACATAAGTAATAAGGTGTATGGATAACAACTTATGTATAAGAATAGAGAGAAAGAAATTTTAATTGAAAAAAAAGGGAGAGAAAGTAATTATGTTTCAAAATGGTGGAATTTATATTATTTAGCTTTATTTTTTATGAAGTAAAGAGTTTATTTGTGATACACTAGATTAAGCTATCTAATTGTATATATTCATTTTTTCTTTCTTGTGTTTCACTAAGTTTAAATAATTGATGCAGTAATGTTGAATGGCAAGACTCATTAGAGGTGCATAAGAATCCGTTGGGGCCTTCAATGTCAATAGATTGATTGTTTTGTAGTAATAATTAATGCTAATACGTTATTTCGTATATATATATTGGTGCAGAATAGAACAACTGAGGACTAGAAAAAGAATATATGAAAGATTATAAAGAACAATTGCGAATGAAGAATGAAATATTGCAAAAATAAGTGAATAGCGTCACTGACTATATCAATCGATGTTCTGGTACGTATATATATCTCTTTGCCCACAAAAATAATTTTATTCACTTTATATTTATGCCAAAATTATAATATAGAAATTATTCACATGATTTAATTAGTATTATAATAAAAAATTATTGTACAGTGACTAATAATGATGAGATCGTCACATAAAATAATAGTACACGAATTCACCCGTAATCTAAAGCAGAAATCACTTTGTATCATAAACAAGATACTACAATTATTGTTTTGATTTTTTTCTATGACTTATTTACCAAAATTTCATTAATCATATATGCAGATCATTTTTATATTTTTTTTAGAGTTACACACCATAAACCATAAGGGTAGACAATCTCTCTCTGTATATATAAGCAAATCTAACAAGACAAGAAGCCACGAGGCAGTTTTTTGGAAAAAAAATTAGTAGTTTTGTAATAACAATTTTGAATTAAAAGATGAAAAGTATTTGAATGTAAAAATATATTTATCCTTTATTTTTTTAAAAAAAGAATATCATTCTCTTGAAACTAGGAACCTAATATTAAAGAGTTATAAATGAACTCTTATTATTCACTAATGGGTAATTACACATGCAGATTTTGTGACTTGACTATCGGGTCACATTTGATAAAAGGAGTCTCTTGAATTATATTTAAATTAATTAACTTAAAAATAGAAAAGTAGGGTTAAAGAGTCCTAAATAAAACTCTTACTATTTCAAAAGCTTATTCCTTTAATATATTATAAAATATATTTGAACACATGTAATTTAATAATAATAATAATAATAATAATAAATAACTAATAGTGTATTGTAGTTAATATAGTAGTATATACTAGGGATAATACTCACGAAAATACCTGAACTTTGATCGGATTTTCAGTTGAGCATACTGAACTTCTCCATTTTATCATATTCCAATATTTTTTTCACTATTACAACCATATTAAAGATTCTACAACTCAAATTCCTCCTACAAATCAAATTTCAAATGATTTCAGTGAGTCAATTCCAAATTTCAAGTCTATTTTTATCACTTTTCATGATTTTGCACCAAAATTTTAATTCCTAATTCT
The DNA here is from genome assembly GCF_002878395.1 of Capsicum annuum. NCBI lineage: Eukaryota > Viridiplantae > Streptophyta > Magnoliopsida > Solanales > Solanaceae > Capsicum > Capsicum annuum. The sequence goes on along the minus strand of NC_061111.1, from coordinate 152,927,079 downwards.
TGAAATTTGGCTTTTATTTTCTTGAAACAACCATAGCAGATCAAGTTCTTTGCTGTTGCAATTGTACTCAGTAGAGTCATTCCAAAGCTTCCATTTTGCAACAGTAACTGAAGCGAAAACTAAAAGCTTTCAAAGTAACTGAAGCCATTTTGCAACAGTAACTGGAGCCATTCCAAAGCTTCCAAAATCAAAGACTTTCGTGAAAACTGGATTCCTAAACAAGCTTTTTTCACCAAAATCTTGATTCCTAATTCTTGATTCCTATTTTGATGAAATTGAAGGATGAACCATTTGGGGTGTGTGTGTTTTGAAATTGAGTCAAATTGATGTAATTGAATTGAGTGTGTTGAAGATGACCCATTTGGGGTATGTGTGTGATGAAATTGTGTTCAATTTCAATTCAATAATAGAGCAACCATGGTGCTTTGTTGAAGACTCCATTGTTGAAGATGAGAAAGAAAAGAAAGAAAAGAAAGAAAGAAGAGAGAAGAGAAAGAATGAAAAATAAATAAAAAAACATAAAATTTATTAAAATTAAAAAATTGAGGGGCTGTTTGACAAAAAAATAATTTTTTTAACGATTTTTTAACACTTTCACGCGCCCAATGCGCGTGAATTACACGCAATGATCCAAGTGGGCAAATATATGCTATTAAAATACGAAAAAAAAAGTCCAGGTGGTAATAGGACCCCCATAAAGTTCAGTATGCTCAACTGGAAATTCAGTCAAAGTTCAGGTATTTTTGTTAGTATTATCCCTATACTCTACGTGGCTCTTCATATTTAAAAGTAAATAATTACAAGTAACTAATTATAAATTTATTTAAAATTATTATGCTATTTATTTAAAGATAAAGATTAAAATTTAAAAATAAACAAATTCTACATATTTTGAGGCATTTTTTGAGAGTATTCTACATTTTTTATAGTTTAAATTACACATATAAAAATATAAAGTTTATTTTAATTATTTTATGGATAAAGATAAAATTTGCTAAAAAAATTTTGTTTGAAATTTTTTTATAATATTTTTTATTGTTTTAAATTGAAACTATAAAAAGATAAAGGTTATTTTTAGAGATATAAATAATTAAAGTAGACTTTAGATAAAGATAACATTTGTTAAAAATTAGTTTGTTAAATTGGTGTTTAATTTTTGAATTTTGAATTTTAAATGGAAGTTAGGATTCTTTTAGCCTTTGAATTGAAAACAAACTCTATACTAGATAAAGTTGAATTTGAATTAACTCTTTCTATATAAACTCAATTTTCAATCAAACCTTTCATTTCGTCCTTTAAATTCTTTTGAACTTATTCTTTAACTGTTTATACCGCATTCATGGTTGGCAATATGCTTACATTAATAGATCTGTACACAATGTGTATTACTACTTAAAGCTTGATTTAAGATTATTTTATTATTATTTATAACAATTTGTGTTTTTTTTGTTATATAGAATTTCTATCATGGACAAAGAAGCTATAGATAATGCATATGAGATTCTTCAAAATATTTACCAAGGTATATTGTTTATACTTGATTTGACTTAATAATTAATTTTTATTATTTATAACTAATATTATATTTATCTTTTGTCACAAATGTAACTAAAGAATCTGAAATTTTTAAAGATCTGATGTATATAAACATCACAAAAATGTGAAATGAATATTTAAAAAATTAACTATATTGGAATCAATCGTTAGCTCCTCATGAAAAAACAAAACCAACGAAATAGCTTATGTGAAACATTAAAGAAGATGTATTTTCAGTTTTACATCAATAAAAGTAGTGACAAAGTTTACACCATCAAGAAAAAGTCACCAGTGAATTTAGCCATACAATTTGCTCATCCAATCTACTTTTTATCTGATGATAAAATTTTAATGCGACGAATGCTTTTGAAGAAGCATTTTGAGTTGCTTTCTATCCGAAAACAAGATCAAAAGTACTCGCCATTTTTTATGTCTATTATTACTTTCTACTCATAATTATAAGACTTGTCTGCTTTACTGATGTTGAAGTGAATCATTAATTAATATATTGTAAGTGAGATTGCATACCAACAATTCAAAATTGCATCTATTATTGATATTTATTTTTTGTATATATATATATATATATGCAAATGGAATATAAAATTAGCTAAGTCTTTTTGCTCATGGATAAAATTCTATATAATAAACAAAAATATATATAAATTAGAATATATATGCAAGAGAAATATATTATATATATATATATTTGTCTTTTTAAAAATGTTCACATATGTAACTAAAGAATATGAAATTTTGACTTATATGATGCATCCACATATCTCAAAAACATGAAATGAATATTTTAAAAAATAATCAAGTAGAATGAAGAATCAAAATATAGAAAGGAGATTTTGCAGATTATTTGTACGAAGAATAGATTCAAACCATATTTGTATATGTACAAATATTATTATATTAAATTTTTTTATTTTAATATATTTCTATTAAACATAAAGACAACCTCCGACAGTATTACTATATCACATATCTACTCTCTTAAGAAAAATTATAATTAAAATATACAGGCATTTAGATATTTTAATGAATTTATTCTTTCTTAATTTTACTTGCAAATCTATAATTATATGTAATTTTTTAAGCGATTGTATGTCTTTACTCTTTTATCTTATACCACCGAGTGGTATTTTCTTCTTGAGTAGTTCATTATAAGAAAGAAAATAAAGATTTAACTAAGCAAAATAATTTTTAAGGTATAGGCGAGTAAGCTATAATTATGAAAGTAAATCACCGTTTAAAAATATAAATTTTTAAAATTGTAGTTTTTAAGTATAATTAAATATGATCTATGTAGATTACATATTAAAATTCTTTTTTCACTAAATGAATTCATAATTTTACTTTTTTTTTCTTTAAAATTCATATTCAAGAAATTTACTTACATTGTCAAATTCTTTTTAATTCTTAGTACAAATTAACAATTTTTTAAAATTTTGAGTAAAAAAAATATTTTTGAGATAGATATGAAATAAAATATGTTTTGATAGAGGTGAAGAAGTTTAATTTGAATTTTAAATCATAACCACTTCTAACAAATTAGATTATTTTGAAGTCTTCTTCTAATTTATATTTAATATAATTTATTATGCGTAACAAAATTTATCAAATTCTTATGTTTGTATTTTTGAGATGAAATAGAAGAAAATTCAACTGCTGAATGCGTAACATTAAAAAAAAGCCTCAAAGTCGAATTGCATAGTTCGAAAGGGGAGGGGGGGAGGGGATTTAAACTAACTTTGAGAATATAATGAAGTAATTCGATTATGTACATATTACTATTTATAAAAGATAAATAAAAGAGATGGAGGATAGTAGAATAAACAATATGACAAAGCATAACATGAAACATTAAAGTTTTTTCCAATTACATATTATTTTTATTCATATAAAATTTAATTAGAGGTGGAGGAAGGGATAATTAACAATCTATATCTTTAAATTATGAACAATATTTTTAAAAAATATGAAACATAAAATTGCTTTTACTATGATATGATTGTTTTTCATATGATTTGATTAGAGATGGGGGAGGGATTGGGGGGGAGGGGTAGAACTTTTTTTTTTTATTTTGTATTTTATAATTGAAATATAATATGATAGTTGATTTTTTTCAAGGTTCTCATTTTGTGGGAATAGATTGGATATGTTATTGTTGAATGTTTAAAGTAATATGATTTACCATTCGAAAGAGGCATTTATTGTCAAATGATTAAAAATGATATTTAAATGTTATCCATGCATCGCGCGGGGTATGTATACTAGTTTTATTTTATTAGGAAAGTTTTATTTGTTATTGGAGATTGTATATCTTATTTCAAGAGGCAAATTCAATATTTTAACAAGATTTATTTCAATAGGCAAATCCTATATTTTAACAAGATTTACTTGTAGTTCTATAGATATCATTTGAATGATCATATATAAAATTACTTACATTAATAGTGTAAAAAACTTAAAACTTTCTTTTTATATGTGGTCAATTAATTAAATACTATATTACTTATTTGAATTTTTATATTGGTATTAATTAAAGTAATCTAATCGATTAAATGATTCAAAATACAATTTTTCTGTTAAGTGCATACAAATTGACGAGGTATTAATTAGTTTTTGTAAACGCCTAATTTTTTACCAAATCTAAGTGTTTTTGCTATTTTAGTGTTCAATTTCGTTTTAGGGTCTAAATTAGATATTTTAAATTTATCTTGTTTTTACTAAATTTATTTTTAAAAAAATTTGAAAAAACTACAAAAATAGAGTCACATTTTAAATAAATTTTCATTTTTATTTTTTAGTTTTTATTTGTTTATTTATTTTTAGAAAAAAAAAGAAAAAAAAAGAAATTTTTTTAAATTATATTTGTTTCTTCTTTCAATTTTTAATAAAGAATGTTGTGATATTAATATTTCTTAACCATATTCCTAAGACTAGCTAATTAACTTATCTTGTATTTTGTTAGTTTTAAAATAGACTTTATTATTTTTATTTTATTTAAAATATTAATTAAAATTTAAAAAAAAAAAAAAAAAAAAAAGAGAATCCTAAACTACCCAAACCACCCACAAGTCCCACTCTCACAAAACCTCTCCCCCATTTTCCCATAACACACACATACGACAAACACACACACACACGACACAAACAAACACATACACTAATTATATAACACACACAAAAATAGGGGGAGAGAAGAAAAGACAACACACAGGAGAAGAGAAAAACAACGAAAGAAAAGAAAACCAAGGAAAAAAAAAACAAGCAGACAAGTTAAACTTCGAGTTTATCGTCCACGGTTTCAAGTTTGTGACTCCTAGAATCAGTAGATTATAATAATTTTATCATTGGGAATCGATCTTCTCAAAGGTATATCTCAATCACCCTTGTATAATTCAATATTACAATTATTCGGGACTCGATTTCAATATATTATAAAGCCTTTTTTATCACGTATCTATATATTATAAAGCCTTTTTTATCACGTATCTATCTAACTTGCATTTAATCTTAATGTAATGTATAAAGCATGTCAGAATTACTATCACCAGATTTAGTAAAATTATTGTCATGTTCTATATATTATTGTATGTTCAAGTAAATATTTTTTATTATTATTAGTTGGGGTAAGCTTCGTGAATGTGTGACGTGTAGGTTTGTATACTAGGGTTGTTTGTGTTTCATGTGTATATTGTATATTCATTAGGGTAATATTCTAAAGGGTTTGCATGATCTAAGCATTTTTTTTTGAAAGAAAAATTACAATTAGGTCAAACTGTAATATGTCACTCTATCTCATATTATCGTTAACTTGTCATGTTTCTGATATCTTGGACAAAGAAAGATTCTAAAGTATCAGAATAATATTTTTATGGAATGACAAACTAAAGAATAAGATAAATTAAGAGAAATGGGTAGATTTGGGGTTTTTAGCTCTGGGGAAATGAGTAGTAGGTAGTAACTGTAGTCTTCAGTTTATGATGCTTTTGTGGTTACGTTGGTCGGTTCTGTTTAGTGTTGTTCTTATGGTCTAGACGCATGTAATATCTAGTTACATTATCTATGAACAAAGTTATGCTTCCAGTAATTCTATTATTCGGCTGGCAATTGATTTATTTTGTTATTTGATAGATCTGAATGTTTTATTTTAAAAAAAAAATTGCATTCCTTTTTTTATTTTATTTTCGTTGCTAAGGGAATGAATTCATAAAATAACGAGTTAGGTTCTTAATCTCAAATAAATTAAGTTTTAATATACAAGTGAAAATTGACGATAAAGTTGGAAAGCCCTGCTACCGACCGTTCGTTATAATTAAATTAATTTACCATTTGAAGCCAATTGAATTAGGTTGGGTAGGTTTTAAACCCATTAGGTGCTTATTTAGATTAGGAAAATAGGGACGACTCATAAATGCCATAAAGGCGCGAGAAACGTGCCAAAATTTGTGGTGAGGCCGAAAAGTACTACTATCGGTAAGCCACACGTCAATATAATAAATAATTTCAAAATAAACTAAAAGCGGGAGGCAAACAACTTTTAGGTTAACAAATATTATAAATCCAAAAAAAAAAAAAATAATTTAAGCCAGACGTAAGTCATTAAAGCGACCGTGCTAGAACCACGGGACTCGAGGGGTGCCTAACACCTTCCCTCGGTCAACAGAATTCCTTATCCAGATTTCTAGTTCGCAGACGAAAAAAATAAAAAATTGAAGAGTCATTTCCTTTTGAATAGGGATTCAATAAGGTGACTTGGAACACCCAAACTCAATTCCAAGTGGCGACTCTGTAAGTAAAGTAATCCCTTTTCAAAACGTCACTTTAATCGGAAAAAACCGTTTTCTCTAAAACCAACTCTCTAGCAGGGTCGGATGCGATGAAAAATAGGGGTGTGACAGTTTTAATTCAATTCTTATACATTTATCTTGACAATTTATTGAATAGGTATAAATCATTAATAATCCAATAACTTAAGAAATTAACTAAAATTAAGAATTTATAAACTTCAAATCTTGACATTGTCTTGATTTCAGTACAAACTGAAGAGTTGGTACTTGGGTTGAAGAGTTTGAAACTTGCAAAGATTCAAGAAGAATAGCATATGACGGGAGTAGGTTTCAACTTTTATGATTATGATGAGGCAGAATCAATTGGAGAGGTAGACATGAACTAAGGCATTACTACAAACCATTATGTCAACTTTGATGACATAAACGTTGACCGATCCAAGAATGACATGTGAATCAATCAAAAAATATTGCTAATCTTTATGAAATTATTTTATTTCTTTTTCTTTTATTTGAAGGGGTGTTGGGTTGGGTTGGGTGTGGGGAAGGGGGGAGTTGAAATTATAAATTTTCGTTCTGTAATTTAAGAATGGTCAAATTTTCATTATTAGAATATTGAAACAATGTTACATACTCGATCATTTTTATGGATCTTTTAATTTCTAGTATTTGATAAATGAGTTTTAATTTATGCATATTTATTGTTAGTACCTAAATTTTATATTATCTGATTAAAGTTGATCTGCAGAAACATGTAATTCATTGTAGCAGACTTAAAAAGGTATCTTCATGTGGTAGCGTCCCCTCTCTTTTTTTAATTACTACTATTGTTATTAATAATTACGTAGTTTTTTTTTTCCCATGTATAATACTATTTAGTTCTTCATGTGTATTTTATCTTGTTATCTTGATGTCATATTTTTCTTGTCAATTCTTTTGACATTTGGTGTAATGAACATGATTTAGCTAGATTCTCTTAATTTAATTAGATTGAGTTCGACATAATATAATTTTACTTTGATATAGGATAATACTTAATGTCTTAAAAATGCACATAGTTGCTGAAACTTATTAATAGTTTACACATTATGGTAATGGTATATCCTAGTAAACTAGAGTGTTCAATAGATACAACATTGCATGAATATTAAAATAAAAGTTGATGCAAATTTTAAAGGACATCTATATAATTTGTTCTAGATTATTCTTTACTGAGTCGTCATCTTAATTAGGTTTGAAAATTAGTTGCTTTAAAATTCTCTCTTAGCAGAAGACATGCATGTTTCTCGTTTGAGAGAGCTTTGTCTTTCCCAAATTGTTTTTTTTGTGCGAGACATCAGATTTGTACTAAATTTCAATAAATGTTCTCGTTACTTGTTAAAGACAAACCCCTAAGGATCTATTGTCATTGGCACTCATGGTCTTTGCTTCTTGTATAATTACTTTTTCTAACAAATGACAATAATATTTCGAAATGATTCTAACAAACTTGAGTTGATTTATTAGATAGTTATTTAACTAAAATTTACTATCTTAAAATGTCACTTTCTTTGTTAAAAAATTTAAAATCAAGAAGAAGAGTGACTTTCTAAAAGAATAACTATTAATTAAGTGATTATTAATAAATTAACTTCTCAGACACTTTAATTGCAACCAACAACTTGAAATGAACGCAATGTAGGAAAATCTATTTGGTCATAGGTAACCCATCTATGCAATCTTTATTAATATAATTTTTTTTTTTAACTTATTAACTCATGTTGACATTACGTCGATGAGCAAAAGGCGATGGTTCGTTAAGGAGGTGGATTCAACCCCGGCAAATGTAATGCATTGAGACAGTGTGGGGGCTGATGTAAAAAAAATGTCAATATATAGTTGGTGCCATATTTTAACGAGTCAGAGCCACATATTTAATGAGGTTAAATCGTGATTAAAACAAAAGAAAAAAAGTAAAATAAAACGTCTTTACAATGAATAACATGAGTGTTATTATAGATAATCACTCAAATTTTATTTTATAATACAAAATTCACGATCTAAATATCATGACTGTCACTATTTTCTAAATTAAAATAGTCACTCAACTCGAGAGAAAATACTTTTCTGGAGAACACTTTTGACTGGTTGTGGTGTATAAACATGCCGCGATAACTTAGAAAACATTTGATTCGGTAATATTACTTAATTTTGCTGTTATTTATCATCTATGTTAAAAAAAAAAAAAAAAAAAAATTAGCATCATCTATGTACGTAAAGTTGTCATTTTTCACTAAAGCTGGCTTCTTCCAGTTTGCAACAACATATTGAATCACTCAAAACACTCCTAGAAACACGGTACGAAAATGGTGTAGAATATGATAATCCGAAAGGTTAAATAACAATCTCCTAAAATCATGGTATGTAAATGGTTTAGAAAATGATATCCTATAAAAGATACGTAAATGATATAGAAAATGAGGCTAATCCCATCGATAGCCCCTCAAACTTGTCCCTAAAATTCACTTAGGCCTCTAAATTAAAGCTTGTACCTATTAAACCCCTAAACCCCCCGAATTTGATCCAATCAGGCCTTTTTTGCTTATGTGGCCTTCCGCGTGTTGTCCACTCACTAGAGGAGCGTGAGACACACTTTTTTGAATAATTATCCAATAGAAAGGTGCCAAGTGGCACTGAGGCTCCAAAAAATATTAATTGAAAAATTTATATTTAAATTAATTTATTAATATAATTTTTAATTTCTTAATCTTTTTTAAAAAAAAAACACCCCACCCCTCATGGTGTCATCTTCTTCACAGCACCCCACCCCCTACGTCTTCAACCCCACCCCATCCCACGTCTTCATCGCCTTCAACCCCACCCCACCCCCCACCCCCCGTCTTCACATGAACAATTTCTTTTTAATCCACCATAATTATTTCAATTTCTTGAACAATTCCAACAAAAAAATCACTTTTTTTTTCCTCCACTAGTATTACCATTTCTTGAAAAAATACAACAAACATCATTTTTTTTTTCATTCCTTGTAACTTTTTGGAATAAAGGTCACTTTTTTCTCCTTTAATATCATTATTTTATGAAAATTTTAAATAAAAATGGCTTTTTTTTAGACCCTCTTTTGAATTCTTGAAGTAGATTTTAAAGAAAATTTTCGTGTACGTGTGTTTTTGAGCTTCACAGTGAAGCAAAGTTCACTTTAATGGTGAAAAAGATTAACGCGCGCGTGGGGGGGGGGGGGGGGGGAGGAAAAAAAAGAAGAGGGTGGGGGGGGGGGGGGGGGGTGGTGGGTGGAGGGGGACAATGAAGATGAACGCTAGGAAGGGGACCTTGGGGTATGTGGGGATTAGTTTTTTATTCTTATTTTTTTAATAATTTTATAATCAGTTTTTTATTTTTTTAATAATTTTATAAATTTTCATTTGTAAAAAGTTTATAATTTATTTTTAATAATTAGTTTTTATTTTTATTTTTTAAATAATTTTATAATTATTTTTTAATAATTTGGATTCCTCAATGCCATTTTTTTTTTTAAATTTTTTAATTTTATTTTTATTTTAAAATAAATTTATAATTTCTTTTTAATAATTAGTTTTTTATTTTTATTTTTAAAATAATTTTATAATTATTTTTTAATAATGTGGATCCTCAATGCATTTTTTATTTTCATTTTTATAAAATTTTATAAATTTTTTATAATCAATTTTTTATTTTATTAAATAATTTTATAATTATTTATTAATAATTTGGATTCAATGCCATTTTTATTTTTATTTTTTTAAAATTTTATAATTTCTTTTTAATAATTAGTTTTTTATTTTTATTTTTTAAATAATTTTATAATTATTGTTTAATAATTTGGATCCTCAATGTCATTTTTTAAAATTTTTTATAATTTTATTTTTTAAAATAATTTTATAACTATTTTTTAATAATTTATTTTTTAAAAAAATTTATAATTTCTTTTTAATAATCAGTTTTTTATTTTTATTTTTTAAATAATTTTATAATTAATTTTTAATAATTATTGGACCCACAATGCCACGTGTTTGGTTTCAATTAGTCTTTTTTGCCATATCATCGCGTGTGTGCAGTACACACTTTGAGCTTTTAGCTGATTGGGCAAAAAATGCTCAATTGAAACCAAATTGGGGGGAGGGGGGGTTAAGGGTTTAATAGGTACAAGCCTTAGTTTAGGGGCCTAAGTGAATTTTAGGGACAAGTTTGAGGGGCTATCGATGGATTTGGTCTAGAAAATGATGTCCTATAAAAGGTATGTGAATGGTATGAAAATGGTACAGACATTGACGTCAGACAATTATACATTCAGTAGAACAGTTGATAAAATGGATATATATGTAACTTCAAAATTAAAATGTGTTTACTAGACAATGAAAGATGTCGACACCATAAACTAAATATATGAAATCCATGTAAACCAAACTAACAATATATAATGTCTACTTTTTTCAGCATTTTTGTATTCTAGCGCTCTTCTGAAAAATGAAATTTTTTATATAATTTTGAATGAAGAAAAGGATGAGGATCGTGATTGTATTTATGAAAAGAGAAGCAAAAGACATAGTGAAGATAGAGGAATCTAGAAAAAAATAAAGAAGATATCAGAAAAGATATCAACTACATAAAAAGATAAACATATATACCATAAAATCAACCACCTTATCTAAATTAAGTCCAAAAGAATATGTTCTTTACATTAATTTTCAAAAAGCAAGCAATTTTAGTATAAAAAACAGGTTTTAATAGATAATAGATTTTGTAAATAAAACTTACATTTTGTAAATAAAAAATACTAAAAATTACATAAATCCACATGTTATGTTTCATTTATTACAAAATATCCCATATCTCCAAACATATTACATTTATACCACTTTTTTAATTTCTCTCTCATAAATTATATATACATACAAACCCTTTTTTATTTTCACCAAATCTTCCCCCAAAGTACGGCTAAAACCCCTTTTTACGTTCACTGTTTCTCCCCCAAAAGTACAGCTACAATCAAACGACAGTTTTCAAGTTTGAAATCAATCGTGTATCTGTCCAACTCCTAGTCAAGGGTATTCAATTTCAACTTTATCTTCTTCAATTTCAACTGAATCTTCTTTTAACATTCTAAATGTTTAATTTTTGAGTATTGTTAAAAAAAAAAATTCATTACATAGTTGAAATTTTCGAGAATTTTCAAACAACATTTTGTTGCATGTTTTGATTAACTAATTTTATGGATTTCTACATTACCAAATTATAGTTTAATTATCTGCATTTTTCTTCTTTTTTTAAAAAAAAAAATTGTCTATTTGAAGTAATAAAGTAGCAACTTAGTACTTAGTTAATGGAGGATTCTCCTTCGTTTAGTTTAGGATTAACTTAGTTAGATAATAACGAGACAACAAATTCGCTAGTTGATTTCGTTCCCGTAATATTTGATAATGAGGAACCTAACTTTGATGAAAACAGATCAAAAAAATCTTAACGACCCCATCAGGATGAAAAGATTATTAAAGCATCAACTTCAAGGTCGAAAAAATAAATTGAAAAATCATCAAGAAAATTGAAAAAAAAAAAAAGGACAATGGTCGGCCTCGTTTATCAAAGGCATTTCATCTTTTATAAGTTTTTTTGTTATTGGTATATTGTGTTTTTTGAAAATAATATTTAAGTGTTGTGATTGTTTATTGGGGTTATGAAGTTAAGTGTGAAAATTGGATGTGCAAATACAAAATTACTCTGTGTATATATTCTACATATACATTTTTGTTGATGCTATTGATTTGAATACCTTGATATTTGTAGTTCATATACATATGTGGTTACTGCTTGTATCTATTAGTAAGTATGTATGTGTTTTACACATACATTATTCTTTTTATGTTGTTGAACATATACATAAATTTCATTATGTGTGTTTTGTGTACTGCATTTTGATGCATTGAATATTTACATTTGTATATGTAAATCATATTTATATATGAGCTGTTTTTTGTTGTGTATACTATTTTGAGGTAAGAAATATTACATCTGTATGTGTAAACATATACAAAAGAATTGTATTTTTGTATTTTCTTATGTATTGTTGTGTACATATACATTTAACATATGTATATTTAGTAGATATACATATGTTACCAGGTGTTTAAGGTTATGAATAGTAACTATGTATATTTCTAATACATACATGTCATGTATATGTTGTTATATGTGTAATTAAACGCCTTGTTTATATTCATCATTTTTTATGTATTGTCCATATATTCGTTCATGTGTTAGATGTTGTTAGATGTGTAATGAAATGACTAGTTGTTATGTACAGTATATGTTTTGACCATATAGGCTCACATTTATGTGTTCTTTATTTTCAATAGGATATGAAATATCGGATAGAAAATGTTCCTGCGCATTCTTTGCATTTCGATAGTTATTGCAAATCCGTATTTGGTTCAGATATAAAGAATTGTGCTGGTGAAGAAGCTTACAATCTTTTTCGTCAAAAAATCTTTGGGTCCTTTATAGACATGCCCAGTGTAATTTTCAGGGTCAGATTTCCAAATGTATACTTATGCTTGAGTTAGAGCAAGAAAATCCGGATGAAACTCACGTTTACATGCAGGGAATCATTCTGAAGTTTACTATTTCTGAGTTTTCTTTAATATCTGAACTTAAATGTACTGGGAACATTAAGGAACACCTATATACTCATTCATCTAAGTCCGTATTAATGGAAAGTATTTTTCAAGTTTAAAACATACTGTCAAAAAGTATATTTTTGTACAACGATTCAAGGCGAGAAATTTCAACAACAACACCGATGCTTTGAACATGTCCATCCTATACTTTATTCATACCTTTTTGTTTTCATAAATACGTGATGCTACTATTAGCAGATCGGACTTTGTGATGGTGAAGGATGACAGGTATGGACAATTTCCATGGGAAAAGGTTTCTTTTCAAAAGTTGATTGCAACATGGAGACAAGATTTTTTTGTTGAAAAACAGCTACACTCTATTGGGGAATGCCTTATGTGTTGAATTTTTGGATGTATGAATGTTGTTCTGAGGTAGACAGTACCATAGCTGAACATGTAGGTAATGTAATTTCAAGGATTTTTAACTGGAAGGTAGTTGGGATTAAGGTCGAGTATGAGAAGTTCATGGCCGGTATGTTCAGCAAGGAAAACATTTAGTACTACATTTCGAGTTAAAATTTTTATATCACTCTGCTGACTTTTTGGTGAATCTTAATGTAGCCATTTTTTATGCTTAGCCGTTTGTGTACAATAATTTACGGCCAACTCATGAAGAAGTACAAAGGCTTGATTTGCCAATGATCGACGGCGTTGAATTAAATGATGATGAATCTGCCTTCTTACATGATACTTATCCAAATCGTAGTGGTAAAAGACATGTTGTAGACATACATACTCAATCGGATATAGACCATCAAGGTTTTGAGGATTTCAGTACTGTCCCACCACCTGAAATCCTAAGAAAGGCAGTTCTGAGTACTGATGCATCAACATCACAATCTATGAAGAAGAGGAGGACAGTCCGATTTGATACTACAACTGTTCTTATGCTAGATAGCAAGAAAACCCCAACGTCTATTTCAGGAAAAAGTATGCCAATAGATCAATTACAGACTTCTAATTCAGAGCGTATTGATGCACCTAACTCCATCACCATCCGACAAGTCAGGTCATCAGGACAGTTCTGACCAAAAGTGGAATGAGTTAAAGTTCTTCTTAAAGTCTTATGTAAGTTTTTGCATATAGTAAACACTATGTACAATTAAATTGTAGAAACATTACCAAATTTATTGTCTTTTTATTTGTAGGTTGACCAAAAGTTCACCTTCATTCACAAAGTAATGGTTAAACAAAATGAAGAATCAAATAACAAAAGAAATAAACAACACACTAAACTAATGAGCATGCTGAAACACATCAAACACACCCATGAAAAGGTAAATTTAACTTATTTTACTTTTCACAATTAATGATTTTTGTATTTAACTATTGAATTATATTCGTGCCATTATCATTTTTTATATACATTACAATTTTCTATAATATTGATATACATCATAAATTGTTGAAAGAATTTTTTATTTTAATTTCGTTCAGAATTGTTCACTTAGATAGAATCTTAATTGTACATAAACAGGTTGTTGATTAATCAAACTTCAAATGTTAATACGATACGATTATGGATGTTACAAAATACACACACTCAGTTATGTATATATCTAAATATACATAATATACACACACGCAGTCATTTCTATATCCAAATATATTTCATCTATATTTTGTACATCTAAGTTATGTATATTGTTCGATATACATAACTTTGTTATGTATATTTAGTTTATATACATAATTCTGTAATGTATATTTTATAATATACATAAGTTTGTGGTCTATAGTACCCATCATACCAGACCATCTTATCAATATTTTTAACTCATTCATACATAATCAATTATCTATGTTGGATGAATCCAATATTATATTTATTACTCTACACTTTATATCTTTATCAAACATTTGGGCATAAAAGACATCATTCATTACAAGTTTTTTTTAATATTTTTTATATAAAACAGCAACAGGATCAACAAGATCAAGATGTGGAATGTTTACAAAAGAAAGATGTTCCATCAAAGAGCAGGTTGTTCATACGAATTTCTTTTCAACAAATGCAGACAATGCAAAAATGATATGTTTTATAACTATGCATTTTTTTATTTTTCTATGTTGATGTTGTTCTTACACATATGTAATCCTAATGTCATAAGGATGATGAACTTGGAGGGTTTACAACTAGGGGTGTATCATCACTAGACAATTTCGAAGAGATGGATATCGTCACTAGTTCGAAAGATAAAGGGAAAAAGGTATTTTTTATAAAATGATTTTTCCCCAAGTGAGATATTGATATTACAAAATCTATACACACAGAGTCATGTATATATTCAAATATATTTCATCTTTGTTTTGTACATTAAACAATTTAAATAACAAAAGTTATATATATTTTTTAATATACATAACTGTGTTATGTATATTAATTTTTCATACATAACTATGTAGTTAATATTTTATAAATAACATAAATATTGTGTATAGTTCACAACATACAGTACTGTGTAGCACATATTTATAACTTATTTAACAATAATGAATTATTTATTATATTTTTTCAAACAACATCTACAGCATCAACAAGATCATGATGTGGAATGTTTACAACAGGAACATGTTCCATCAAAAGAGCAGGTTGAAATAGAATTATTTCCAACAAGAACAAAAAGGAAAAAAGGTATCTTTTACAAAAAGGCAGTTTCACATAGTTAGTTTTATATTTTGTATTAAAGAAAAAATTAAAATAAAATTTAGATTAGTTTCTTGTGTATGTTGACTGATATTCTGGATATTTATATTTGTTATTAGTTTGTATATGTCATTTGTCATACGTATATGTTTATAATATACATAGTTAATGCATCAAAAAATGAAACATTATCATAAACATTTGATACACATTTTAAATATTTTTGGTTCTCGACAACAGTAATAAATCATTACACACAGAATTTACTCATGATATAACAAATGATGCTATTATGGAAGGAATCCACAACAATGTACAAAAACCTTTTGAGGTTGGATATATCTCATAGTATAAAAGTTATTATTTCGTAAAAATACACAAAAATACCTGAAGTTTGATCGAATTACCAGTTGAGCATACTGAACTTTGCGGAGGTACTATTACCCCCCAGACTTTTTTTTCATATTTTAATGGCATATATCTGTCACTTGGCCAATGTGTGTTAGTCACGCGCATTGAGCGCGTGAAAAGTGTTAAAAACATTATAAACTCTTTTTCTTTGCCAAGCATCTCCTTAATTTTATAATTATTTAAAGTTTTATATTTTTTATTTATTTTTTGGTTCTTTTCCTTCTCTCTTCTCTCTTCTCTCTTCTCTCTTCTCTCTTCTTTCGTCTTTATTCTTTCTTTCTTTTCTTCAACAATGGTTGCTCCCTTGTTGAATTGAAATTAAATTCTTGAAGATTCTGTTTTAGTTTCCATTCTAAAAGATTAATGGAACTCGCTAATTGAAACTCAATGGAAGATTCGGAAGATTCAAACTTGGAAACTCGCTAATTGAATCTTTCGAGTTTCATTAACGGAAGATTGAATAGCTTCATACATGTACAGTCTGTATTTTTGTCTTCATACATGAAATTAAATTTTCTGAATCTTTCGAATTCTATCAATGGAAATTGAATCTTCCATTGAGTTTTCAATTAGCGAGTTTCATTGAATCTTCCATTAATGAAATTCGCTAATTGAATCTTCCGAGTTTCAATGAAAAATTAATGAAAGATTTCATTCAATTATTTGAAAAAACTTTCTTCATAAACTCAATGAAATTCAAAGTTTGAAACTGAAAATTGAATTTGAAAAATTTTGGAGTGATAAGAATGGACTTGAAATTTGAAATTGACTCAATGAATCATTTAGAATATTTAATATGGTTGTAATGGTGACAAAATGTTGAAAAGTGCTAAAATGAAGAAGAAACAACGCGTGTACCACACTTCCCACCATAAAAATTGGGTATAATGTTTTGGGGTAGGGGGATTAATTTTACTTTAAAAAGGTCCGGGAGGGGAGAATTAATTCCAATTAAAAAAGTATAGGGGGTAATAGGACCCCCATAAAGTTCAATATGCTCCACTGAGAATTTGGTTAAAGTTTAAGTATTTTCGTGGGTATTATTCCTTTTTAATATATAACTGGATTTTGAAGGATTTAGTACGGATGTTGGAACTTCCACATTAAATATTTTTGTCGAAGAAATGGTGAATCAGGAACCGAAGGATATTGAAACTGCCACAATGAATGCTCTTATTGATGCTGTTATAAATCAGAATTCGGATTACTCTAAAGTAGAAACACCTATGACTGGAAATATCCATAAAGATCATTCGGTAAATACATAAAGTGATTTTTTTCATAATTTTAGTATCAAATTTTATAGTAAAAAAAATTTTTTTTTACTAACATGTTTAAACAAAACTTACATTATATACATTTAATTTACCTATATAGGATGAATACTTGAGTACCATTTCAGAATCTGCTCAATTGGAGATAGATACTATAATGCAAGGTTTGGCAGTGATACGAGTGTACCAAGCTGTCCAACAAGTTCTACAAGCAGTCCAACAAGTTCATGACCATTCACACGTAGCCAACCTCGGGAGTTACAAAAACTCTAAGTTATGTTCATGCAAATGGCCGTGTGTGAGTTGGTACTTGAGCCTTCCAATGGATTAAATGTTTTAAGTGTGAAGAGGAGCCTTGAAGTGTAATAAACTTACACTCCAAGGCCACCTGTTGGCAAGGGTAGGATGGTCATTTGTTATCTCCCTTTGTGGACTAATATAAATAGATAGTGTTAGAGTTATTTTTGAGAAGTTCATTCATATTTTGGAAGACAACAAACACTTTGTAATATTTTGGAACTTCTCTCTTCTATTGGAGAAGTCCCAGTTCCAAAAACTCACTAGTAGAGTGATACTAGTATTGTCTCTTAGCTAGAACTAGGGTCTTGGGTTCTTTGAGTTCCTCTTGGTCCAAGTAAGAGATTGGTATTAATATTCATTAATCTTAGGGTCCTTTCTCTTGTTAGGGTTCTTAGATCATTGAATATTGTGTGTCAAGTTACTATCCCTCTTGTAATCTTGTTATCTTGTGTTGTTGGAATCTTGAAGTCTATTGAAGCCGTGTGAGGCTCTTTTGATTCACTAGCATTATTATTGACTTTCTTGTTCTTGTTGTTAAAATCATCTTCTTATTCTAAAAACGTGACTCTTGAAGACTAGTAAAGCTGTGTGTGGCCTATTTCGATTCACTAGCACTTGTTGTTCATCTTGTTGTTGTTTGTTTCTTATGTTGTAAACTTGGTCTCATATCAGGAAGCACCGGTAGATGATATTTCCCTTGAAGTTGTTAAACCAGTGGATGAAACAGTTAACTTGCATCCCCTATTTGATAGCCAAATTCTATCATATTATCCTGATTCAGTTGTTGCGGCTCATTTAGCTGTAAAAACTCCTGCTAAATGAACCAGGACTAAGTCCAGGATTTTCAAGTCACCATACACGACAGACTTTGCATCTGGTTCAAAGGCCCTAGAGGATGAAAGTACAGATTTCAAACAGACATTTGCATTTGAAGGTTATGGAATATCTGACGATATACCAAGTTATATCGTTAAAGAGTACAAAAAATGGGTTCTTGAGGGTCTGTTGAAGTTTCATTCCAAAAAGTGAGTTCTAACAATACAAATATTATTTTGTTTTGTGAATATGCATGTACAATTTACACATTTTTTAATACACTTATTCAACATTTTATAGAAAAATCAATGATGACCACTACAAAGCAAAAGCATCTTCCCTTGGAGTTCAGCAATATGATTTTGTTGTTGCTCATGCTCGTTCTAAAATTGGTTTTACTTGATGTCGCAGAAAAATTCATGCTGGAATGATGAGGTATTTTTAATTTGAATATTACCTTTTAAAAATTTTCATATATACATACATATACTGGAATCTTATTCATATTACAATTACAAAAAATTTTACAGTTTGAAAATATTGATATTTGTAGTTCATATACATATGAGGTTAATGCTTGTACGTATTAGTAAGTATGTATATGTTCTACACATACATTGTTCTTTTAATGTTGTTGAACATATAAATAAATTCTATTATGTGTGTTTTGAGTACTATGTTTTGATGCGTTGACTATTTACATATGTATATGTAAATCATATATATATATATATATATATATATATATATATGAGTTGTTTTTTATTTTTTATAGTGTTTTTCAGGTAAGGAATGTCACATATGTATGTGAGGAACATATACATAAAACTTATATTTGTTTGTTATGTTGTGTATTGTTATATACATATACATATAACATTTGTATATTAAATGTATATACATATGTTACCATCTGGTTAAGGTTATGAACAGTTCCTATGTATATTTCAAACAAATACATGACTCATATATATCGTTAAATGTGTAATAAAATGCCTTGTTTATATTCATCATTTTTTATGTATTGTTTATATATTCGTCTATGTATTAGATGTTTTTAGATGTGTAATGCAATTACTAGTTGTAATGTACATAATATGTTTTAACCATATAGGCTCACATATTATGTGTTCTTCATTTCCAATAGGGTATGGACTACCGGATAAAAAATATTCCTGCGCATTCTTTGTATATGTAGAATTCATTATATGTATGTGCAGAATTGCAATGAATAACTATATGTATGTGCAGATTCACTATATGTATGTGCAGATTTGAATGTTTAACCGTAACTGCCTGCAAGTTATATATATTAACTCCACAATTATGTTTACTTTTTTTAATTATTATTACTATCTGTATACATATAAATATATTCACATTGTACCTCAACATAATGCCTTTTCTTTGTATTTTAATTTTATAGCATATTGATGTGATATTTAATCACTTGCGCAAGAAATCAAAATTACAGACTGATCAAAAATACCGATTCACCACAACAATCTGCTTTTTCAAGAACTATGTTGAGAAGACGTATCGTAGATATTATCCTAATGATTCAGACACGGTACTTTCTACTCAACAGGATTATGTTGAGTCTGTAGTTGTGACCGACAACGAAAATGCAGTAAACAACATAATCAAGGGATTTTCAATTCCAGCTGAGTTTCCATGGCACCTTGTTGATGAGGTTTATGTTCCAATCAACTGCAATCAGAATTTTCACTGGGTGTTAGCTGTTATAACTCTAAAGGATAGACGTATACACGTCTATGATTCACTGTCAACCTAAGGAATACAGAACCATCCCCCGAGATTCACAAGTTAGCGGTGATGTTCCCAACCTTCTTGTCTGACAGTGGATTTTTTGAACAAACATCCCGTACAGATTGGCCAAACCTTGATGCATACAAGGATAAACTGAGTTATATGACACAATTACTGAATACCAATCCATTTAAGGTTGAGTATATGCAAAACATTACTCAACAAGATTGTGATAGTCTGTAAGTAATCTGTACTTAATGTTTCCTTAAATCTTATTTACAATGTGTTATAATTATATGACGTGTTTATTTTTTCATGACAAAGATTGCAAAGTTTTTATTGCTGGATATGAAAAATACATAAGCGAAAGAATGTCAGTCCCATCAGTTGGTTTTGAAGCGGCATACCATCGTATGCGATATGCATCTCTCCTTAGAAATTATGGTCTTCAGAAAGCAAAAAAGAGTTATTTCAGTGAGAATGAAGGCCCTCCAAGACCAAGGACAACAAAACACTCAATTTCTGATGAAATGACCTTTGTTAGAATTGGGTAGGAGGACAATATATTATGATTTACAGAATGTTTACTAATATGAATTTTGTCAGGAATGTTGCATTTTCAACTACTTTAGATGTTTTCTTATTACAAATTTATTTTAATAGTTTTTTAAGCAATGCTTATGGATTAATGATAAAAATTTCTTTGCTTATTATTATTATTATTATTTTGTGTATATGATTTGTCGTTCTATATTTATTCGTGAACTAATCTACATATACATATGTCTACTAAATTATACTGGTAACCAAATGCTTACAAAACACATTCCTTTTATACAAATAACATACTCCCTCCGTTTAAAAAAGAATTACTTACTTTCCTTTTTAGTCCGTTTCAAAAAGAATGACCCCTTTTCCTTTTTAGCAACTTTTTATTCTAACTTTTCATATGGAATGTTTAAGACCACAAGATTGAAGGACATTTTAGTACATTTGACATACCTTTAATTTAACACCACAAGATTCAAAAGTCTTCTTTATTTTCTTAAACTCCGTGCCAAGTCAAATTAGGTCATTATTTTTTAAACGGAGGGAGCAGCATTTATGTTTATGTTTTTATTCTTTTAAATATGTATGACTACGTATACATATACAAATTGTATACCGATTATGTCATATGTCTATTATAGGCTTACTACATTATTAAACTATTGTATTGTTTATTGTGTGTATAATTGTTATCTTATGTTTATAAAGAATAAATCAAATTAACTTCTTGATTGAGTGTATATTAGTAGGAAAAAAGAAATAGAAAAAATAAAACAACAAACTACGGAAGAAATACGAAAAATAGAAGAAACCAAAAATAGTAGAATTGCTGAATTAGAAAAAGAATTACAAATGTTAAAAGAACTGTATGAACAAAGACAGAAAGAAAAAGAAGCAAAAGATAGAGAACAAAAATTACTAAATGAGATAAATCAATTTAAGGAAAAATTAGAAATAAAAAATGAAGAGTTAGAAATAAATAATATAGATATTGAAGAAACAGATAACTATGAGTCCGAAGATAGCGAAACATACACGGAAATATTAACAAATACAAAAAATTTATAAATCAATGAAGAACAAAATATTAATGAGGAAAACTTAGAAAACACCCAAACAGAAATAAATACTCTTGATAAAAAAGAAAATGAAAATATAATACCTAAAACAACAGAATTAAGAAAACCTATATATTATAAGAATAAGTTTAAAAAATATAATGAATATGATAAATGGATACCAAAACAAATAGTAAATAAAAATTATAACTTTTTAGACCTAGACTGTGTAATAGATACAGAAAAAACAATACAATTATGGACAGGATATATGACAAAACAATTATTAGATAATAATATAAATATAACAGATGCACCGGAATATATAGAAAAAACATTAATAGGATCAGTAAAACTATGGTTTGCAAATCTAACCGAAAATAGCAAAAAAGTATTAAGAACTAATAAACCAATAGAAGGAACATCATCAACAACAACTAAACTAACACCTATAGAACTATTAAAAAAATATGAAACAGCTATAAAAGATGAATTTGGTAGTACGACAACAATCGAAGAAGAACAAAATGAAGAAAAAGATACAAATAGAAATTTAATGTTAAAATTAGCAATATGTAATATGTGCTATATAGATGAATATACTTGCGCATTTAAAGAATATTATTACAAAGGAGCATATAGTATAGAAGAGAGTAAAGAAATAAGAAAATTATATTTTAATAAATTACCCGAGCCATTTAGTTCGAAAATAATAAAAAGTTGGGAAGAAGCAAAAATAGTAGATACGTTAGGAGCAAGAATAAAATATTTACAACAATGGTATAGAAACTTATGTGAAAAATATAGAGAAGAATTAAAAATGGAAAAAATATTAATAAGAAATTTAGCTTGTTGCAAAAATAAAATAGCACCGCAATTTGGATGCGAAGAAAGATATTATAAGAAAAGAAAAAGACATAAGAAATATAAGAAATATAAAAAATCAAAATATAAATATAAAAAACCAAGAAAAAGATACTATGTAAAAAATTATAAACATAAAAGACTATATAGAAAAAAGAAATCTATAAAAGAATGTACTTGTTATAATTGTGGAAAGTTAGGACATTTAGCTAGAGATTGTAAATTACCTAAAAATCCAAAAAATAAACAAATATCAGAAATAAAAATAGAAAATACCGAATACATGCAGATAGATTATATAGATTATGAATTAGAGAGTGAAGATAGTATATATGAAATTTCAGAAAATGAAACAGATAATGAAACAGATAGCGAAATAGATGAATCAAATGACTGAAGAAGATATAAAAATAATAACAAAGGAAGAATATTTAAATGATGAAGGAACGGAACAAAAAATAATATTTGACAGTAATATATTTGATGAAATAAAAGGAAAAGAATTAGATTTAAGTGTAGACAAAATATTTAAAATACCAACAATAAAAAATATTTTTACTAGGAAAAAAGATGAATATTATGTAGTATGCCAAAAAGAACATGTAATAGATTGCAGATATGCAAAAGGAAAAGCTAGTATACCACTAGTAACAAAAAGAATAATTAATAAAGAAATAAATGATATAAAAAGTAAAGGAGATCCAATAAAATATGTACACCTTGGAGGTACAGAGATATTAATAAAAGCATGTTTTAGAGAAGGAATAGATACACCAATAGAATTATATTTAGCAGACGATAGGATTATAAAACCTATAGAAAAAAGCATAATAACTGCCGTAAAAGGAAACTTAATATACCAAAAATTTAAATTTATAATAAGTGCGAATTATTCAGTAGCAGTAACAGATAGGAATATAGATAAATCACTAGTATTATATTGGAAAATATCAGGAATAGAATTAACCCCAGGAAGTAAAATATTTACAGCAAGATGTAAAAATCTATATGTATTAACAACAAAACATAAAATAACAGGAAAAAATAAGATTAACAAAATACAAATAGAAAGTCCATTTGAACAAATAGTAAAAACAATAGATTATAATGATTATACCTATAGAGACATAGATACAGAAGAAAATTTAGAAATAGTAAATGATAGAATAAGTACAACGAAAAGAATAGCTAATGAAAAGCCAGAATCATCAAGCTCATCAAAAAGAACAAGTTATGAAACAA
>NC_061111.1:152894105-152903003 GCF_002878395.1 Capsicum annuum | reverse complement strand
CCATTTGAACAAATAGTAAAAACAATAGATTATAATGATTATACCTATAGAGACATAGATACAGAAGAAAATTTAGAAATAGTAAATGATAGAATAAGTACAACGAAAAGAATAGCTAATGAAAAGCCAGAATCATCAAGCTCATCAAAAAGAACAAGTTATGAAACAAACTCAATAAATAATTTAAACCAATATTACATAACAGGAAAAATAAATGAAAAAGAATATTTAATACTTTTGAATACAGGACAAGGAGAAAATTATATAGCAAGATATCTAGTAAAAAATGAAGAAATAAAAACCGATACTAATATATGCCCAGATTTACCAAGAAGTTTAATAAATAATAAAAATCTAGCAGAAAAAGAAATAATATTAGGAGTTAGAAACAGAAAAATAGAATTCGAAGTAAAAGAAGAAATGCAAAAAGCAGATATAATATTAGGAATAAAATGGTTGGAACAAGTAAAACCATATAATATAGAACATACACAATTAACCTTAACATATAACCAAGAAAAGTTATTCTTAAAAAGAGCCTTAACATGAAATGAAGATACATGTATTAATGAAGATAGTAGTAGAAGGATATTACAGTAGATATTATACGCCTATGATAGATACAGGAGCAGAAGCTAATTTATGTAGATATAATTGCTTACCAGAAAGCAAATGGGATAAACTAAAAACACCAATAATAGTTAAAGGATTTAATAATGAAGGAAGCTTAATTACTTATAAAGCTAGGAATGTAAAAATACAAGTATGGGATAAGATATTAACAATAGAAGAAATTTATAACTATGAATTAACATCAAAAGATATACTTTTAGGAATGCCATTTTTAGATAAATTATACCCACATATAATAACTAAAACAGACTGGTGGTTTACAACACCATGCAAACAAAAAGTAAGAGCAAAAAGAGTTAATAATAAAATAAGAAAGAAAACTGATTGGATAAAAGGAAGTGAAAAAATTACACAAAAATTAGAAAATATAAAAAATACTGAAGATACAATAGAATTAGTAGTATTTTCGATAAATAAAACAGAAATAACTATATTTTCAATAAATAAAATAGAAATAATCCAGAAAAAATTAGAACAATTATAGTGAAGATCCATTAAAAGGATGGGAAAAACACAAAACTACTATAAAAATAGAATTAATAGATAAAAATAGCATAATCACACAAAAACCATTAACATATAATTTTGATGATTTAAAAGAATTTAAAATGCACATAGATGAATTATTAGAAAAACAATATATACAAAAAAGTAATAGTAAACATAACAGTCCAGCATTTATAGTAAATAAACATAGTGAACAAAAAAGAGGAAAAAGCTATGGAACAACAAACCTCAGAAACATCAAAGCTACCAGAACAGGTATATCTATTTATAATTATGAATAGCTAATTTCATAATTCCCAACAATCATGATATGATAAAATAATTCATATTAGTTACTTTATAGTAGAATTATTCGAAGAATAATATGTTAAGAAGTTTATTAACAAAGAGGAAACGGAGAAATATCCCTAAGGACTATGTCATCCTAAAGGTGAAACCATTGAGGCAAGAAGCCGTGGCGGGGAGTAACCGGAGTAGAGGCGCTGTTTAAGGGAAAAAGTATCCGGATTACCATGTTAATAGTGACGGAAGAACATATTATTTAAGAATACTCTAGTATATAGTAAGCCAATATGACCATATTTTGTTGTGTACGTGATTGAAGGGAATATTTTGAAAAAAGCAAATTTATGAAAAATGAATGATAATATATCTGATGTGATGGTAGATAAATTCAAGATACTTATTTTGTATGCACTTAGAAATATAAAAGTAGCAGATATAAGAAAAATAATATTAGAAAAAGCTTTTGGTAAATATTATACGTCTAGAATAAGCTATATACCACAAATACCTAACTACTCTTATAAATACTTAAGGTGATAAATTACATAAAATTTTAGAAAAAAGATAAAAAAAAAACTTTTGCAGTTACTAGAAAAAATAAAAATAAACACATGGAAAATAAAGATATAAAATTTCTCAATAAAAATATGCAAAAACTACTAAGACTAAAACAAACAGCTACAAAACAATTTTAAAAATAGATCATTTAGATTATCTTAAAATTTTAATATTATATATACTTAAAAACATAGAAATTATAGATATTAAGAAAATAATATTAGAAAAAGTAATAGGTTACGAAACTGAAACTATAAATTACCTAGAACAGTTATACGAAGAAATTTACCCAGAAGGATATTATTCAGATTAAGATATGTTAGAATATATTAGACAAACTAGAGAAAATCAAGAAAATCTAAATAATGAAATTAATTATAGAAACCGAATTAGACAAATAATAAAAGACCTAAAAGAAAAATTAATATGGATAGAAAAAACCTTAGAAAATTTAGATAAAAATACATGTGATAGTTTATATAATTTAAAAAACTCACTACGAGAAGAACAACATAAAATAATAAATAACATTGAAAATCTAGAATTAGATATATATTATAGCACAGATAGAATAAATTATTATACAAGAATTTGTAACTCTGTAATTACTACAGGATAAAATAATTAATGAATATATCTTACGAAAAAAGTAAATTATTAAAAGATAACATCCACGCACTAAATAAAAATAGATTCACTACAAATATGTACCAAATCTATTATACCTATTTAATTAAATCCGCGCACCCCCTACAAATTTTTTGTGTTCATACTTTTGAGTTATTCATTTTACACACACAAAAAATGATTCCATGTATATCTACTCATATACATACAATATTTTGTCACCTCTAGTAAATTCCTATATAATCACTATAAACTCATAATTTACATATACATCTTATAAGCTTTTAACATATAAATAGTCTTATAAGCTACATACATTTAGATATGATTTTTTTGTCATTAATAAAACATATTTATCAACAAATAAAAACATATGCACGAAAAAATATGAGCAAAAAATGACAAACTAAATCTGATTATTGATGTCTTTAACTCATCAAACAAATACTTAACTTACTTTTTGCTATTTTGAATGTTAAAATATCAAACTAAATCTGATAATTTATGCGATTAACTCAACAAACAAATACTTACAAAAAAATAAAATACTTAATACCAGTAAACAAATACACAAAAAATATTTGAGCAAAAAATTGATCAAAATCAAGCATAAACTGAACAAAACTCTTACTTATTTCAATATTAAAATAGCAAACAAAAATTGTTTACTGATGTTATTTATAAAAAACAAAAAACGATAATCGAGTGATTAATCTTCAAGAGTCAACAGAAACTAAAACTTAATTCTCTTTTGGGAAGAAATTGCAGGAACGCCTATTGTGCCCTTCATGTCCGCAACGTCCGCAACGATTTGTGCTAATGAAAGTGTTTTGCTAGATTTTTTCTTCTGTCCTTTCTTAGGTCTTCCTGGAAGTCTTTTGAATACGGGGGGCAATGCTTCTTCCTCAGCTACACTATTAGAAATATTTCATTCTGTCCTATCTGGCATCGAAATGATTGAAACTTCATAAGTCTTCACCAAAGTAGCTGGTTTGTAGTATTCAGAACAATATGGACCAAATTTCTTTACATGTTTAGATTTTAATATGGTAATAGTGTGAGCACAAGGTATTTGATCAATTTGGAACCTCCCACAGCTGCATGACTTACTTTCAAGGTCGACAATGTATCTTCGTCCAGATTCATAAACTGAATATATATACGGTGAGGACGCCTTAACCTGAATAGAATAAAAAATACATACATTGTACTTTATCTGTAATTCTTATTTTTTTTGGAAAAAAATAATATTTACTGTGATTATAACAATACATATAATTGCATGGTAAAAACTC
The DNA here is from genome assembly GCF_002878395.1 of Capsicum annuum. Lineage (NCBI taxonomy): Eukaryota > Viridiplantae > Streptophyta > Magnoliopsida > Solanales > Solanaceae > Capsicum > Capsicum annuum. Next base: position 152,899,098 of record NC_061111.1, on the reverse strand, counting down.
ACAAAAATTGATACATACCGTCATCCTCAACGCTTTTAGACCATTGAGAGTTAAGATTTCATCAAATCTACGACCCAAAGTAGTACTTGTATATGAGGCTATCTCACTGTTCTTACAGTTTCAAGATCCAAATAACATTCGCACCTTTTCTAAGAATCCATATATTGGCAATTTTCTGGCCTCCGCCAAACACCCATTAATACACTCAACAATATTAGAAGTCATCATCCGACCTCTGTTTATCGGTGAATGACACCTACTCCACTTTTCATATCCAGTTCTTGTAGATTTTTCTACTTTCGGACCAGTTTTTTCAATCTTTGCCATTAGGTAGTCAAAATTCTCTTTTCAATAAACCTTGGCCATTGAATAATACAAATCACTAATACTTTCTTTGCTTTTTCAAAAGTAACCACAAACATTTTTATAGAGATGCCAAATGCATGCAAGGTGTGGTACATTTGGATATACAACACTAACCGCTTTGATGATATTTTCGTTACGATCAGAGACAACACACATGTTGTCACGTTCTCCAAAAGCAGCTTTGAATTGGTTGAAAAATCATGACCATGAGCTGTCATTTTCCATATCCACAACTCTGTACGCAAGCGGTAAAATGCATCCTAATTTACGTATAAACTATATTAATATTGATAAGTTGTCAAAACTAATTTGTTATACAACAACATATATTTTACAATGAAATACAAAGTTAGACAAATATAAATGGAAAATACCATACCTGCACTATCGAGTGTACTTACTGACAGGAAAGTCCCTTGATATGGTCCACTTAAATGCGCACCATCAATAACTACAACGGGTCTACAAAACTCAAAACTCCTTATCATTGGATGCAACTATAAAAAGATACATAAACCGATTATCCCAAGACTTATGCATTGTAATGTGTGAATTTGGATAGACATAATTCAACATATATATGTATCTCGGCATCTGTCTATACCCATCAGTCGAACTACCTCTAAGCATCGCTATGGCAAGCTCTTCTTTGCATGTCATGCCTTCATATAGTTTATATCAACACCATATACAACTTTCATTTCTTCCATGATGTCTCTCGGTGTGTACTTTCTTTTATGGTTAACTAATTTAGGAGCCGCGAATTCACACACAAAAGCACTAGTCGCCATAATATTCTTCAGAACCCTATCACTCAAATGACATGAATTTTTTGGATTAAATCTACTGATGATAAAAAAACATCTATTTTTTTATAGATAGATACTTTCAACATCCATTCACAATCCTCATTGTGACATAGGAGGAAATAGTTGCAATATACAGTAACATATACTATAATAAGTTTCTGTGTATGTTCATAACATTCCAGTGTTACTAATCAGAGATACTATAACAAAATCAGAAAAAAAAAAAAAAGATATACAATGCACCAAACTTTTTATGGATGTAAAACACTTTTATATATCACAGGACAGAATAACATTGATTTTATTCCACAATTACAAAAAATACATTTTTTATATATCATCAGTTAAAATTAAAAAAATGATTATGCATATAAACTCTCTCATATGTTTAAAATGTTTATACAAAAAAAACATATACATAAGAAATATTATGTATATGTTAAACCTTAAACATTACATTAGCTTCTGGCCTTCTGCACATTCTTTTTTCGATTGTTCTGGTAATACAATACCACATTAACACAAACAAACAATATAGAATGATTATGTAAACTTACAATCAATCACTTCATGTGACAAAAAATTATAATTAATTTTTCAATTCAGTTCATAACAATTTCAAATCATGAAAAAATTACAACATAACTAACATAACATAATCTATACAGTTTACCAAAAAATATTTCTAACACAACAAAATAAATGTATTATCTTTTTTTTATTAGAACGTTTAGCTCTGGAATTGAATCCATGTGTCACAACATACTTTGACATCATAGTAACGAGCGTTTTTTTATCCTTATACATTTGTTTCACCTTCATATCAATACTCTTGCTATCACAAATAAGATTATCAACCTCGAAATCCGAAATATACAACGCATATCGGTTATGCGTCTCTGCAATTGCGAGAGCCATAGCGTCTGATTCAACACCCTCCACGCAAACAACAGCTCTTGTATCTCTATCAAACTGTATCTCATCGAAAGACTTATCAATTGTTGATATGCACAACGGATACATCACGAATGTTGGTTGCGCTTTCTTCAACTCGACATACAACCATACTCCATTGTCATTATGGATATAAAAAGGTGAAGTATTGTCGTCGACTACATAACGTACATTAATATTTTTTCGCACTTCATCAATGTTTAATTCGGTAGAAATTGACAAAATCAACTTTAAGTAACTTATTGATTCTGCAATAACTATTCCTTCGCTTTTATAATTTACATATTCCGTTTCTGTTCTCCGCTGACCAATGTACCTCAAAAGGATAGCAATATTCATCTTCTTGAAGTAGAATTCCAATTTTTTCCTTCAAAACTATCAACATAAACAGTGACTGGACTTTTTTTGTGTGTGAATTTCGTATTATTTATTTTATTGAAATCGAAGAAATTTTTTTTTCTTCAACAGGATCAACAAAATTAGTGATTTTTTTTTTATGTATATGAATTTCATATGAGCTTTTTTTAATGTATTTGACTAATTCAAAATTTCAAAATCAGAAGTTGTTACATAATTTAAGGAAGACATTAATCCACTAAATTAATTTGTTGACTTAAAAGCATGCTTAAAGAAAGGAATCCGTTATTTTCTTTTTCTACGCCAGAAACATTATTAGATATACATAGAATTATATGTGTATTAATCTTAATTTATGTATATTAAAAAGGGAGAGAGAGTAAAGAATTTAAGAAAAGTGGGATAGGGTGTAATTAGTTATAAAAGGATTAATATTTGTGTTATTTACACTAAAAAATAATACAGATATATTTTATAATATTAACTCTTAAATAGTTTTGTCCCAAAAATTATGGTCCTCTGTCTTCAAAATATGGGTCCTTTAAAGCCCTGAACTTGGGCCAATAGATTACATAGCCCATATTAACAGGGGCCATATTGGTATTTAAAATGGAGGCAGGAAGAAAGCCCCACATCGAAAATGGAGGTGAAGAAGAGAAGGCTGGAATGAGTATATAAACAGCTACTTCAGTTCAGCAACACTCACGCAACCATGCAATGCACACATAGTGAACTATTCTTTCGCCTTTTACTAACGAGTACCGTGTGTGCAGTGCAAATAGTGGCATACGCCAATTTTTGGAGGGGTTCTTTGTATTGAGGATCCCAACAATTTTAATTTAAATTTGCTTGCATAAGCTTTTGAGATGAAGATGGGGGATTTGTGCTTTCAGATGTACGTGAACTTGAGCTATAATATGCAACTCTAATTGTTATTAGATCCCCATAAAGAAAACTTAGAATAGTGTTTATTCTGATTAACACAGAACTTAGTAAATTTACATATTCTCGAACTCTATGTACCCTTGCAAGAATAGAACCAAAGAACTGGTAAATGAAGGCATTATCTTTGAAATGGAATGATAAGATAGTGAGGTTTCCTTTACAATCCAGTACGTTAGATTCATCTACTGAAATTCTGGATTATGAAGGCCAGTGCACACTATAAATCAATTGTATGGGAACTCATGTTTTCATACTGTGAGCGACGTACTGCTTCTATGACGAACCCGTATAGCTGCATCCGCCAGCTCCCCTAAGGCGAGAGCGAGGGAAGTACCAAGTTGTCTTCTCAGATCAATCTTTCACCTAAATTAAAGATGAATCAGCCAACCTGCATTGTGTCCAAGGGAATATCACAACTCTTCTAAGGAGCCATTCGAAACACCGGAACTTCCATTTTGTAGTCGACTCGTGCTGGTGGGATTTGAACAAGTAGAGTAGGATGAAGAAGAGTTTCCACGGGTATACTGGTTCTGCGTAGAGCTATTCTTGCTAACTTATTATGAGACATGGTAAGAAAAAAGTCCCACATCGAAAATGGAGGTGAAGAAGAGAGCAGCTGGAACGAGTACATAAATAGCTCCTTCTGTACAGATCAAATCACGCAGTCATGTAATGCGCACGTAGCGAACTATTCTTTCGCCTTTTACTAAAGAATACCATGCGTGTGTTACAAATAGTGGCATATGCCCATTTTTGGAGGGATTCTCTATATTGAGGATCCCAACATTTCTAGTTTGAAAAGAAGTTGGGGAATTTGTGTTTTCAGATTTGCTTGAACTTGAGCTATCCAACCAAATGTGATTCTAGTGGGATTCTCTGTATTGATTGGAAAAGAAGTTGGGGAATTTGTGCTTTCAGATTTGCTTGAACTTTAGCTATCCAACCAAATGTGATTCTAGTTGATGATAAGTCATAATAGATTCACATAATGAAAACTAGAATGAGAAGACGGTGAGGTCTCCTTTACAATACGTTAGATTCATCTACTAAATTCTGGCTTCTGAAAGCCATGGCGCGCTATATAAACAAGATGTGAAACAAAATCTCTTCTCAGCTCCAAAATTATCTTTGTCATGCTCCAAAGAACTTAGCCACTCCAATTAACCAACTGACTAATATCAGGGAGCCAACCTCAATTACAATCTTTTCTATATGCTCTCATTATTGTTTTAATGATTATCAGTTTATTTTTATGAGCTCAGCTCCTGAAGTTTTCCATTTGGCAACTTTGCCTGGGTCTCACACCATTAAGAAATTTTTTACTTTATATGTAGTTTTTCAATACTTTCAACTAGGGGTGTGCGAAAATCAAATCAAATCGATAAAAATGTTACTGGTTTATCGTTATTGGGTTAATGATTTTTTAATGGTTTTATAAAAAAAAAGATTATTAGGTTATTGGTTCGGTTCGATTTTTTCTTATTGGGTTATTGGGTAAACCGATAACTCAATAAGAATATATATATATATATATATATATATATATATATATATGACTTATT
>NC_061111.1:152805109-152894005 GCF_002878395.1 Capsicum annuum | reverse complement strand
TATATATATGACTTATTATATATTTTTCTTTAATTTCTACAAATTAAACAAACCTATTATTTCAATTATACAAACTTTTAATTTCTCCTAACAACATTTAGTTCAAACTTGAAGATTCTTATAAATTAAAGCACATCATATAGTATTTTTAGTTGCAACTAAGATTCATTCTTTTCATGTTAATTACTACTATTTCTATTTTATGAGTATTTTCTTATCGGTTAAACCGAAAACTGAACCGTTACGGACTAAAAATTGATAAATCGAAAACCGATAAGGAATATTTTATTGGTTATTGGTTTAGCATATTTAAAAATCGAAAATCAATAAACCGAACCGATATTATATAAAATCGAATCTAACCGACCGATGCACACCCCTACTTTCAACTATTAATATGGGACTTTTGTTCGCACACCCAACATCATGCAGTCAAGTATGCAGCTAAGGCATCCTACTATAAACTTGAACCTTGTTACTAAATGACCTGATTAATTGGTTTAAACAAGTGTCATTTATTTTCTTGTTTAAATCTTTGAGAGCTCCAGAAAACTATAGTCCAACTCTTTGTGTAAAACATTGTTTGACTTCTGGATAAGAAACAGTAATTTTAGAATAAAGTATAAAATTATTTTCTTATCTCCTTTCTGGGAGCTTTCATCTGTTTTTGATTTCTCTAGTGACTCGAATTCATAATTTTAGCATTGAATGTAAGATATAATTATTATTCTAGCAACTCCTCTTGTCAAGTATGAAATTATTTAATCTCACGTTTAATTGAATTTTTTATTCCAAAATTAGCAATCCATGATTATTTAACCACACTCCTAAAATCCATTTAAAAAGTTAAGGTCAAATAGAAAAAAAGTGAAGGGTTAAAAATACACTAATCTCAAGTTTTGGGGTTAGAAAGGAAATGATGATTTTGGATGAGGATAAATTTCAGTTTTTGCTCACTGAGATGAAAGTCAAGCAATTAGGGCTTTTCAGGGGAAAGGAAATCGCACTGATTTTTCACACAAGCAATATGTCTTGACTATTTGCCAAAAGAGGTACTAATTGAAATCTTTTTTAAATTGCCCACAAATTCAATAATTCAATGCACAACTGTATGCAAGTCATGGTTATTCTCTTATTACTAGCCCTACTTTTATCTCCATCCACCTCAACAACAAAAAAAACCAAGAAGAACCAGTAAAAGATATTTATGCTTTATCCTATGATAACAAAAAGTTTGATGAGTTTGTCCAATTTGATGAGCCATTTGATACGTTGGGAAGTCACTTTAATATTGTGGGTTACAATATTGTGGGTAGTTGTATCGGACTTTTGTGCCTCTCTGATGACCTATATAGATATTGGAATTTTATTATCTTTGGAGTCCGTCTATTAGAAAGTCGGTAAAACTACCCACACCAATTTTTATGTATGAGAAGTATGGTCCACCTTTTGATCATACGCTTGGGCTTTGGATATGATCGTGTTACTAATGACTATAAGGTGGTAAGAATAGTACTTAATATTAATACGGTACTACCATATGTTAGAGGTTTATAAGCTGAGTACTGGTGTTTGGAAAGACATCACTCATGTTGCTCCGTCCTATAAATTTTATAAGCAGAAACCAGGAGTCTATGTGAATGGGGCTTGCCATTGGGTTGCTATTTAATCGAAACAAGGAGAGTTTCCGAGTGCGATGATTGTTCTGTTTGATGTGCATGAAAAGACGTTTAGGGAGATGATGGTACCAGGTAGTTTAGCTCAGATGTTTTTGTTTTACGCGGATTGGTTTAACCTTTTTGTTTCAGAGGAGTCGCTTTGTTTGGCTGATCATTTGTTTGATAAGGACAAAACAATTGATATTTGGAGGATGAAAGAATATGGTGATCCAGAATCATGGGTGAAGCAATTCAGCATCAGTAACCGCATTACATTCAATGTTGGTGTTGATGATTTTTATTCGTTATCTGATGATTTCTTGGTGAAGCCAATAGCTTCAAGGAAAAATGGCGAAATTTTGTGGAGAGTGAACAATGGAATCTTGGTTTCATATGATATTGCAACTGAAAAAATTGAGTAGCTTGGCATTTGCAATGCTAACTTTTTACCTATGACAATGCACTTTATGTTAATACTTACAAAGTGAGCCTTGTTTTACTTGATATACGAACAAACTATTTTTCTGGAGACATCCCTAGCTGTAAAGAGTCATCCAATTAATGCAAGGGAGCCTAAACGTGGGAGGAAAGTTCTTAAAAGGCAACACTAAAGGAGCAGTGCGGTGGTGTACATGTCAAAAATGAAAACAAAGAGGTTGCGCATGATAAAACAGAAGAACAGGCAAGTTCAAAGATCTTCCTAGTCTTCTTGTAGCTCATTGATATGTTCTGCTTGATCTTTAGACTGTGGCTGTTTGGAGGCTTTTGCTAAATGCACAACAAATGGCTGAGTCATTTTCGGCTCATATTACTGTTTGATTTCTTTGTCCAATAAGTTTTTGGATAAAGTTCACTAAAGTTTAGGTGCTAAACTTCTCAAACATGTTACGGCTAGTTTTTTTTTTTTTTCAATTTCTTGCAACATGACATTGTTTTGCAGGTCTCAGGCCAACATTGGGGGACCTCCTTTAACTAATTGGAAGAACAAAGTTTCTCAAGGGAGTCAGGAGTGCATGGAAATATATATTTTTTCCTTTTTTGGATAACCGTAGTGTGTGAGCCAGCTTGCTCGTACCTCAGGAGTGCATGGAAATCTTTTTTGCCAAATTTCTATGATGTTGAATGCTTGGTAGTTACAATCCTAAAGACCACTTTTATGAATAGAATTTTGTTTCCTTATCGTATGTCATGCCAGCATTTCTTTAAAGTTCATTGTTCATAACAGCAGGATTCAGTAATGATTTGCTAATTTCTTCATCTTCATTTTCTCTCTTCTACGTCTTCCTACTGGAGTTCACTCTTTCTAAGCTGAAACCTTCAATTGTAGTTGACAACAGCATCCGTTTGCATCATGGTTTCTTTGGTATGCTAGAAAGTGTTTGCAATCACCTTTTGCTGAAGCATTATTACATCAGAATAGATAATCTGTAGCCTAGTAGTTATTTTGTTCGTTCTGCGAGAAACTACTGCTACAAATATGAGCTAAATTCTGTGACTGGCATGCCATTGTTTTTGACAGAGATTTACATGGCACATACTTCGGTGCAGTACTGAGTGCATATATGACAACAGAGCTCTGCACCTTCATAGCAAAGGCAATTTTACTTGTTCTTTGCAACTGCTGGTATTCTTGAGCCGCAATTGATATTCCACTTTCCTTTAATTATCATTGTTGATGAAAGTGTGGCAACATAAATTTGTCCGTTTCTCTTGTTTTACCCTTGGACTATTTCAGTAATTTTTTTTTCCTTTCAATAGGATGAGAAACTTCAACGCAAAAATGAAAAAAAAAAAAATAACTCAATCCCTTTATAGATGCAGGGAATTCATGGAATCTAACAAACTGTCAATTGTTGTTTTTCGGGTACAAAAAATCTGTATTTTCGCAACATTACTTCAACACAAGTTCAAAAATAAATCAAGAACACTTATGAAGTTGTCCAACACCTTCAACACAAGATCAAAATGATCTTTCAAAGAAGTATGTTTTCAGTTTCTTCAAGAAAAATAGATGAAGCAGAAAAAAGCCAAGTCCTTCAAATTCACGGAGTGTCCTTAAGGAAATAATTCCCCTCAAGTATCCGAGGTTGCGGAATTTTCCTCCCAGGATAAAATGGCGTCACAACCAGAATGTAGCGGTACCTCAAACTTTCTGGTTTTCTTTGAACTCACTCAACGGGAGATGATTACACAGAGTTTTTAGAAGCAAGAAAATATTTTTCTTATGCAAAAATTTTTCATACTAAACTTGTGAAAAAAATGCAGGTTTATATAGCCATAAAGTGCCCTTTCCGAAAGGTGGTAATGGTTCGTCCGAAAAGGTGTATCCGTTGGAAGAGTCATGTTTGTTCATTCGAAACATTGTGTCTTTTTTTTCTAAACAGACACAACTATCCAAACAGTCACTCCTTTTTCAAAATAATGTATCTTTTCCTTAAAGGGTTGTGTCCCTCCATTTTCCATTCACACTAATTGAACCCAACAATCCCTCACATGAATGGGGAATGACTATTCTTTGTAAAACTTTACGAAAAAGTATGTGATCATCAAGCAAAGACTAATTGCATCTGGATAAGTGGGTTTCCCTTTGAACTTTTCGTGGTGAACATGCATCGGATGCACTCGGTCAATCGATAGATTTGATATCTTTGAACCGTCAAGCTTTAATGTATACCTAGCCAACACATGTCACACAACCAGCCTTTTACCGTTTATGGTTCTCACGGTTTTGTTCGTTTAAGCCATGAACGCGTCCCGGTCTCATGAGAGCTTAGAGAATAAGCCTTTACTAACATTCTCCTTGAAGCGGCTTTGGCTTCGCCCTCACATAGGTGATTTCTAAACGTTCAATCCTGTAGATTAAACTATTTGGTCAAATCTGCCAAATTTAGATAATCATTAAAAGACTTCACATAATAAGTCTTATTCTTGTTTACTAAACATTGTCTACATCATGGGAATGGGTTGGGTATATTGACAATGTTGAACCTGTCAAACACAACTTTATTTGATCTCCTTGAACCTAGCTCTTGGGATCTCCAATCTGCTAGGTATAGTTACCGCTATGTTGACTTGTCCTAGGCCGTAAACCCATTCCCTTGGATATCCTATCAACTCCTTCTCTAGACAGGCCTTTGTAAGTGGATCCGACATATTATCCTTTGACTTTACATAGTCAATAGTGATAATTCCACTAGAGAGAAGTTCTCTAACGGTATTATGTCTCCGTCTTATGTGATGAGATTTACCGTTGTATATCATGCTCCCTGCCCTACCTATTGCCACTTAGCTATCGCAGTGTATACATACTAGTGCCAATGGTTTGAGCCAATAAGGAATATCTTTCAAGAAATTTCAGAGCCATTTTGCTTCTTCACCGGCTTTATCCAATGCGATAAACTCAGATTCCATTATAGAGCGAGCAATACATGTCTGTTTGGATGATTTTCGAGAAGCCGCTTCTCCACCGATAGTAAATATATATCCACTCGTGGATTTTACTTTGTTTGATCCGTTGATCCAATTTGCATCACTATATTCTTCAAGTACCACGGAATATTTATTATAATGCAAAACATAGACTTGAGTGTATTTAAGATACCCCAAAACTCTCTTCATTGCCATCCAATGAGTTTTACTGGGATTACTCGTGTACCGACTCAATTTACTAATAGCAAATGATATGTCTAGGCGTGTACAATTCATGATATACATTAAACATCCCAACACTCTTGCGTATTCTAATTGTGAGTCACTTTCACCTTCATTCTTTTGAAGTGCAAAGCTGACGTCCAATTGAGTCTTGGCAATACCAAATTCCAAGTACTTGAATTTGTCAAGTACCTTTTTGATATAATGAGACTGTGACAATGTCAACCCTTGTGGAGTTCTATGGATTCTTTTTCCTAAGATCACATCCGCAACTCTAAGGTTTTTCATATCGAACTTGCTCTCAAGCATTCATTTCGTTGCATTTATGTCAGAAATGTCTCTACTAATGATCAACATATCATCCACATATAAACAAATAATGACTTAGTGATTTGGAGTGTCTTTAATATAAACACATCCGTTTGCCAACATGGTTTGGTTAAACTTTGCATGCCATTGTTTAGGTGCTTGTTTTAGTCCATAAGGTGACTTAACAAATTTACACACCTTATTTTCTTTTCCTGGAACCACAAAACCCTCATGTTGTTCCATGTAAATTTCTTCCTCCAGTTCTCCATTTAGGAATATTGTTTCCACTTTCATTTGATGGATTTCAAGATCATATACTGTCGCCAAGGCAAATAGCATCCGAATTGATGTTATCCTCATTACTGGTGAGTATGTATCAAAGTAATCAAGGCCTTTCTTTTGCTTAAAGCCTTTTACAATAAGTCTTGCCTTGTACTTGTCAATAGTACCATCAGCTTTCATTTTCCTTTTGAAGATCCATTTAGAACCTAAAGGCTTATTTCCTAGAGGAAGATCAACTAATTCCCACGTATGGTTGCTTAAAATTGATTCAATCTTACTATTGGCTGCCTCTTTCCAAAAGAATGAGTTTGAAGACGCCATCGCTTCCTTAAATGTTTGAGGCTCATTTTTCAAGAGAAATATTACAAAATCCGATCCAAACGAAGTTGACGTTCTTTGACGTGTACTACGTCTTGGATTCTCATCATTATGTACATCCTCACTTGGTTTATCTCGAGGTCGTTTAGACCCCCACTAGACTGTTCATGTCTAGTTTTATACGAATAAATGTGTTCAAAGAATTTAGCATTATCTGATTCAATTATCGTATTTTCATTGATATCTGGATGTTCGGATTTATGAACCAAAAATCGACATGCTTTACTACTTTTAGCATATCCTATGAACACACAGTCCACCGTCTTAGGTCTTATCCTTACTCTTTTAGGCATAGGAACTTGGACCTTTGCTAGACACTCTCACACTTTAAAATATTTTAAGTTGGGTTTCCTTTCTTCCCATTTTTCATATGGAATTGATTGTTTCTTATTATGGGGTACTCAATTGAGTATTTAGTTAGCTGTAAGGATAGCTTCCCCTATAAGTTTTACGGTAAACCTGAACTTGTTAGCAAGGAATTCATCATTTCCTTCAAGGTTTGGTTTTTTCTTTCCGCAATTTCATTAGATTGAGGTGAATACGAGGTCGTAATTTGATGGACAATTTCATTCTCTACACATATTTGCACAAAGGGAGATTCATATTCTCCGCCCCTATTACTTCGTATCATTTTGATCTTTTCCTCCAACTGATTTTCAACTTCTGTTTTATATTGCCTAAATGCATCTATTCCTTTATCCTTACTGTTTAACAAATAGACATAACAGTATCTAGTGCAATCGCCAATAAAAGTTATAAAATATTTTTTTCCACCACGAAATGGTGTTGACTTCATATCATAAATGTCGGTATGGATTAAGTCTAAGGGATTGAAATTTTTTTCAACGGACTTATACGGATGTTTAGCATACTTTGATTCCACACACGTTTGACATTTTGATTTATTACACTCAAAGTTTGGCAAAACTTTTAAGTTAATCAATTTTTATAAGGTTTTGTACTTGACATGTCCTAAACGACTATGCCACAAATTGTTTGACTCTTAGTAAGTAAGAAGAAGCCTCAACTTTCTTCATTTCAACAGCCATTACATAAAGTTTGAAAAGGCCCTCATTGAGGTAGCCCGTTCTTGCATATGTTTCATTCTTGATTATTACAACTTTCTCCAAAACAAACACACACTTAAATTCATTTTTAATATGAAGTGTCATCGGCACTAAGTTTTTCCTAATAGTAGGAACATGGAGAACATTGTTAAGAGTTAACACCTTGCCGAAAGTCACTTTTGGGAATATCTTCCCACTTCCTTCAACCTTGGTTGTTATATTATTTCCCATAAAGATCACTTCTTTGGGACCAACAAAATCATAAGTAGCAAAAGTTTCTTTGTCCGCTCAAACATGTCTAGTGGCTCCTAAATTAAACTACCATTCATTTAGATATCCAACTAGATTGCTTTCAGTGATCATATCACATAGATTTTCAAATTTTCTACTTGTTTCCAACATAATTATCTAATCTTTTTTTTTTAATTAAAAACGAGCTTTTACTAATAAAAAAAATTCTAATACAAAACCACGATCAGACAGACCCTTGCCTCTCATTAATTTCTCTAAAGCTAAACAATGATCATCATTCTCCTAACAACACTATTAAGGGAAATAATTTAGTCTTTGCAGGTGTGGCTGTCATTTGCTTAATCCTTTCCCTTTTATGTGAACGTGCATGGCCACCTCTCTGCAAACTTCATCCACTCTAAAACAGCTTCCTTGAAACCTAGTAGAGTTCCTTTCACGCCAAATGTAAAATACTACCATGAAAAATACACAGCAGGTGATGTTTGCTGCTGCAGATTTTTGTTTTGCCATTTGGTTGATCCACTGTATTTCTGAGTCCCAAGACCCTATAACATGATCGAAGCCCATCCACTGCACTAGTCTACTCCATAGACCTTTAGTATATGCGCATTCAAAGTACAGGTGGGAGAAGCTCTCAATAGTACCTGCACAAAATATACAATCCATAGGTACCTGTATGCCAAATTTTTGGAGCCGAGTCACTATGGAAACTCTTTTTTGCAGGGCCATCCACAAGTTAAAGTGATGTCTAGGGTGAACCATTGGCTGCAACACTATTGTTTTCCAGGAGACTCCTTCCATTTCAACAGTAACTTTGTCTGTGTAGAGAGGTTTCCCTATAACACTAGCAATTTTACTCAATGCCTCAGTCGACCAGTACCCTACAGGTAAATCAGGGAAATCTCTTTTCTTGTCCGGAAGACTTCTTTATCTTCTTAATAGGATTTGCAACCATCATTGATGATTTTTCATTCAACTTATTATCCTCGTCTATCTTGGAATGACTTTCAAATCAGAAAATTATTTTTCAATCATTATTATTATTATTATTTAAAAATATGAGGATCTATACTTGTGAACATTTACATTGCAAGTTTGGCCAGTCAAAATGACATCAATTGCTGCCATTCTTTGAAATTCACACCAAAATATTTTTCTATTTCTCTATCATTTTCATTGCTAGAGCAATACCTGAACGACTTAATGACACAACATTGGTAGTCATTGGACAACACCATTCACAACCAAATCAATTTATTGTTCAGTTTCATTCGTCATTTTCTTGTCAATCTCTGACATACTCTTTAGTATTTCAGAATACCAACAATAAAGATTTAATCTTTAGCCAAATTATTTCTAGTCAATGATGAAGTTTTTAGATCTTTAAATCATCAACCGAATGAACTATGAATCATAACGAAATTTTTATGACTTCAAATCATAATCAAATTCAAACAGAGTGAAATCCCATAGATTTTAAACTCCAGAAACCAATACAAAGATCTTAACGAATCGGTGAGGTTTTTATATTCTTCTAATCGATGGAGTAGAAATCAAAAGATTTTAGTCTCCACAAAATCAGACCCAATACATATTAACCAAATACTTGATTTATAAATGGCGATAATTTTTTTTTCCTTCACCAAACAAGCACAAAAATAAATATTTTTATACTTTCCTTAGTGTTGTTTTTTTCAATTTTAATAAAATCTATATTTTTCAATAATAACTTCAAACACATGTTCAAATTAACATATGACAATCAAATGAAGTTATAACTCTGTTTTTACAACTTTGATCTTTTAACAATAAGTTCAACCCAACTTATGAACATCAACAAAATAAATTCAAACTATTTTTTGAAAAATAGCAAAATCAAATGTTAAGAACTTCAACATAAGTTCAACCAACTTATAAATGAAGTTTCAAGAACTTCAAACACAAGTTCAAAAATTTTAAGAACTATCAATGTGAAGTTCAACTATTTACTGAAAAAACAGTAAACGAAACAATACAAATTAGTAATATTATTTTCTTAAGATTGCTGTTTTTCGGGTACACAAAATCTGTATTTTCGCAACACTACTTCAACACAAGTTCAAGAATAAATCAAGAACACTTATGAAGTTGCCCGACACCTTCAACACAAGATCAAAATAATTTTTCAAAGAAGTATGTTTTCAGTTTCTTAAAGAAAAATAGATGAAGTAGAAAAAAGTCAAGTTCTTCGAATTCACTGAGTGTCCTTAAGGAAATAATTCCCCTCAAGTACCCGAGGTTGCGGAATTTTCCTCCCATGATAAAATGGCTTCACAACCAGAATATAGCGGTACCTCAAACTTTCTGGTTTTCTTCGAACTCACTCAACGGGAGATGATCACACAGAGTTTTTAGAAGAAAGAGAATATTTTTCTTATGCAGAAATTTTTCATACTAAACCTGTGAAAAAAATGCAGGTTTATATACTCATAAAGTGCCCTTTCTGAAAGGTGGCAATGGTTCATCCGAAAAGGTGTATCCTTTGGAAGAGTCATATCTGTTCATTCGAAACATTGTGTTTTTTTTTCTGAATAGACACAACTATCCGAACAGTCACTCCTTTTCTAAAATAATGTGTCTTTTCCTCAAAGAGTTGTGTCCCTCTATTTTTCATTCACACCAATTGAACCCAACATCCATGACATTTGACATTCTCCGAAGAAGTTCAAAAAAGGAACTCCTAAATTTCAGCTTGTGTGTAGGTTCTTCAAAGCACCTTTTAGTCCTTTCCAGCCTAATCACCCAAAAAAAGGGCAAGGTGAGATAGTAGACCACATGCTTCTTCTGTATTTAAACAATCTCCTTCCGAGCCACCACCAAAGTATCAATCCAAATAGATTGAAACTTGTCTCGAATTATTTGGTCGGCTATGACCATGCAGAGGATGGTGATCCACATCTTCGGCTTCATTCTTTGGTAAATACCACCTATGGCTAATGTGAAAGCGCTCTTTTGCAAATTAAAACAAGTTAAGCAAGCACCATGGGATGCAATCCAACTAACTCCATTAGTTTTCCTCTTCCAAATAGGTTTCCAAAGCTAAGGAAGGAGTTAATAACTCATATGATCACCCAAGCATGAATTTTTACCTCAGAAAGTCACTCAATTTTTATCTTTATCTCAAAATCACTCAACTATGGACTTTTATTAAAAAAAGTCATTCAATTTATTCAATTATTTTTTTAAAATAGAATTTGCTTATATGAAATTTCTATTTAAAAATAAAATTCTAAAAAATAAAAAATATTCCTTTAATGACCGTTTTATCCTTATACCCCTAAATTAATATTTCTCACTCCTCTTTTTCATTTTTCTTCTTCTTCTCATTTTCTTCTCATAAGTTTTCCCATAACTTGAACATGTACAATATAATCTAGAATTAAGAATTATAATTGTACAAAATGAAATTACTATTATATTTTATCTTTTCATTTTATTTTTATTTTGTATTTGAAAAGAAAAAAGAGGAAAAATAATAAAGAGGGAAAAAAAAGAGAAAATAAAATAAACTAAAATATCATGCACTTTCCTTTTTCTCCTTTTTAATACTTTATAGGTTTATTTTATTTATCTTCTTTTGCCCTCTTTACTATTTTCTTAAAGACAAAATAAAAATAAAATATAAATATAAACTATGGTAGTAATTTCATTTCGTATAATTTTAGTTGTAAATTTCTAAATTATACTGTATGGTTTATGAAAAAAATTATGGGAAGAAAGTGAAAAGAAGAAGAAAAATGAGAAAGATGAGGGAGAGATATTGATTTAGAGGAATAAGAAAGTCACTCAACTATCACTTTTTATTCAAAAAATCATTCAATCTATTTAATTATTTTTTTTAAAATAGAATTTATTTATGTGAAATTTCTATTTAAAAATATAATTCTAAGAAATAAAAAATATCCCTTTAATGACCGTTTTATCCTTATAACCCTAAATTAATATTTTTCACTCCTCTTTCTTATTTTTCTTCTTCTTCTCATAAATTTTTCCATATCTCGATCATGTATAGTATAATCTAGGGTGTATAACTAATAACTTTCATTTGGTGGTATTAGTAATACATCGAATTTAATACCATGAAATTATATATGTAAAGATAAAAATACCCCTCAAATCCTTATCATTTTATTTATTTTCTTGAATTTATGTTTTATTTTGTTCTAGTAAATTTATTTAAGTAAATTATCTTATAGATTTTATTATTTAGAGAAAGTTATCCTTTGCGAAATAAATCCTAGACTAATCAATACAGAACGACCTCCTGAAGCTTAAGTTGATGTTTCTGGTCAATAAATTTTTTTGATGGTAAATAATTGTCTAACTAAAAAAAAATTGATATCAATGCCAATCAATTTTCACTTAAAATAACTTATAATATAACGACAACTTTCATGATAAATTTTGATTCTAATTCAACATAAATTACTTGCAACAACGAAATGTATTCAAGTATATGTAGGACAAGGCCATAATTAGGATTAACTAATTTTTCAAACTTTCTATTCATAATTTCTTTATGTTATTCATTAACTCCTCTCTCGTCTGCAAACGAATCAATAAAATCATTCACAAAACTAATCAATAATAAAGCTAAACATCATTGAGAATTTTTTCTACAAAGTTTACGTTTCTATTAAAAATAAACTCAATTTCTATTAAAAAAAATTATATTTAACAGAGAAAAGACATTGAAATAGGTCAATGGGAAACAAAAACAAATATAACAAAGTGCTGAAAATCAAATAACAATAATGAATTTACGAAAAAAAAATAATGAAAGTTATAGAATGTTTGAGGTATTTTTGTAAACAAATAATATTTTTAAAGAAATATAGTAATGCATATTATTTTTAATACATCAAACTAAACATAAAACCAGCATTACTAATATCAACACTACTGATTCTTGTACTACTATACTAGATATGAAAAGGCCCGTTATTTCAATATAGATATTCAATCATGTTTTTAAAAATAAATAAATTATCAATATTTTTAGAAAAATATCACAGAAAATGATAATGAACATTATACTTTGCAGTAGATTGTTTTGTTTTGTTTTTTTATCTATAAAATTAAAGAATAACTTATAACTTAGTTAAGTTGCCACGACTAACATTAAATGATTAAGTAATATAATTTCAGACACAAACGTTGAATTAAATAACAAACTTTAAGAGCAAATTTTATATATTGAATATGCAATATGTCACATCCTTTAATTATATAAATTTAGCCTAAAAATGTAGTAAACCTCAATCATGTTTCAACTGAGATGGATATGTTCAATTAAAGAATACAACATGTTTTATTTAGTTAACGTAACTACATAATTAATGTTTATGAACACAAACATTTTATTTTTTCCAAATTTGAATAAAAATATGTTATATATAATTTTTAGTTTTCTTATAACTTATTTGTCTAGATTTAGCTGATAAAAACTTTAATAAAATTTCTTGCCGTACGATTTATATTACATATAAAATTAATTTTAAAGATTTTTTTGTTGCTCAAATAAAAAAAATATTATTATATTTTTCTATGAACATAAAAATTGTAGAAAATCAAATTTGTCATTTAGTATGTTTTGAAATTATTAACATTTTGTTTTAGAAAAAAAGAAGAAGATAATTTGCATAAAAAAATTATCCCACTTTCTTATTTGAGACAAAAGAATAATATTAACCTTCAATTTGATTTTTTTTTTCTAATGAATCAAGTGGTCTTAAAAATATGAGCATGCTAATTAAATCAATAGTTTTTTTTTTTTAACAACATAGAACACAAAATTACTCAAAAATATGTGATTATAAAATATATAAAATAAATTACTCAAACTTAGGACTCTATCAAAGTGGGTCACATAATTTTATGATGTTGAAAATAAAATTAGGATTGGGTGGATATGGAGCCTATTATTTGGGGTCCATGTTTTGGGAAAGGAGAAATAAGGTGATATTGATGACAAAAGCATAGGGGGTAAATCGGTCAAAATATCTTGATTTTTCTTCTTGAGCTAAAAAAACTCCTTTTTAATTACTCATGAGTTAGAGTAAAATATCAATTATATCTTTGGTCGTCCCTCAAACTCATGTTTAGAAATATAAGCACAATCCAAACGGAGTAAATAAAAAAAATGAATGGACTATTATATATCTTATTTTTAAACTTACAAATCTCAATTTTTATGAAAGCTTACATATAAATATATTTTTATTATATAATAAAAGTTCTTTACACTGATCATTTAATGTACTTCAATTTCTTTTACAAAAAAATTATTTTTTAAATATTTGCTTTGCGAGTTGACAAGCACGTCAATTTTGATTACACCTATAATCCATAAGTGAATACAAAAATTATGCGTTCGAAGCCTTATATGAATATTACATGTGTAATTTTTTTTTTCTAGTAAAATATTTATAAATTGATTTGATTATGAATATATATATATATATATATATATATATATATAAATAGGTTAATAACTTAAATTTTAACCCATCATGTTCATGCGTGATGGTATTTTTTGGATAAAAAATTAAAATATTAGATTGAAAACTCTCTTCTCTACCTCTTTGGAGGTAGTGGTATGGACTGTGTACACTCTACCCTTCCCAGACCCTACTATGTGGGAATATACTGAGTTTGTTGTTGTTATTGTTGAGTATTGAAAATTCTAACACGTCAAAAATTTTACTTAGAAAGTGTAAAATACAAGAAAATAAATGTATGAAGAAAAAATTCAACATTTACCACATAAAAATAAAAATTAATTTTAATTCTATATAAACAATTCAATATTTCGTGAAAGGATTTTCGGATTATAAATTTAAATTTATTTAAAATATTACTTCATAAATAATGTGGTTGAATAAGTTGGGACATGAAAGTAAAAATATTGTTAGCCACATAATGAGTCCATTGAGAAAATGTAAACACATAAGTGAGAAAAAAAATGACTAATGAAATTCTTTGTTGATATAACTATTGATTAATAATTGTATCTTTTAGATGTGAAATGATGTTTATGCCCTTGGTTGTGCCACAACTCACACTTATATATATATACTAGATGATGTATCCCATGCTATGCACGGGTCCAACATTTTTTTGTTTAATAATATTTTATGATTTATTGCTAATTAAACATCTTCTAAACCTTTTAAAATAAATAAATATATATAAATATGATTTTTGTGTTATGACAAAAAAGAGACAAATTTTCGTATATTATTTTTATTTTTCATTATGTTTATTTATTTTTGAGATCTTAGTAATATCTCTGAATTCTCAATCATTTTTTAATAATACTTATCAAATTTGACACTTTTCATGATAATTTACAGTATATTAATTTTTTAACCCAATTTATAATATTATTATATAGGTTTTAAATTTTTTATTTTATTTTTAAAAGGGTTGTACACCACTAAATTTAAATATTTATCAAATTATCCTAAAAATATTATTTATAACATAATTACTTCTTAAATTTAAAATATATAGCTATATTTTTTTTAGTATTTTCAATTGTTTTAAAAATTTTAGTTCCTTTGTAATAGAAATTGTTTATCTTTCATATTTTTCTCTCATTTCGTTTCTTTGTTTATTTAAAGAATTCTTAATTATTTATTCATGTATTTTAAATTTATGTAACATTAAATTTTTAGTGAATCAGAAAAAGTATCAAACTAAATTTGATCATAGATGGAGTAGTATGCTCCTACATAATGATACATCTCATGCTACTTATATAAAATGATTATATATTTTTCAAAAAAAAATTTGAAATTATTTTCAAGTAGTGTATTAAAGAGAGCGGTCTTTTCATATACAATTTGAGAGTATTTTAACATTTTATTACAAACTAATAACTTGGAACAAAATTTTATAATCTTTTTGATTGGATAGTTTCCAAGTTAATGCAACTATTGGAATTCAAAACTTGTTAAAATGATATTATTTGAAATAGTATAATAAACATTAAATTGTAGATTACTTTGAGAATTTTCTTTTGGGTTATATAACTAAGATGAGAAGTGAGAAGTAATGGATTTTAAAGAAGAGAGAAAAAGATTGAATGAAAAATGAAGTCCACAAAAAGAGATGAATTTTGGATGATGAATTTGTATTGTAAAATGACTATAATGTCCTTGATCGTCCCATATCTCACTCTTGTATAATATAATATAATAATATAGCTAAGATGAGAAGTGAGAAGTAGTGCATTTTAAAGAAGAGAGAAAAAGATTGAATGAAAAATAATGGAGTCCACAAAAAGAGAAGAATTTTGGATGATGAATTTGTATTGTGAAATGACTATAATGCTCTTGGTCGTCCCATAACTCACTCTTCTATATATATAATCCCACCATTACTAATACATTTTTTTTCTTACTATTTTTATCCACTCTACCAAACGACTCTAAGTGGCACGAAATAGCCATGGACTTTATCTCAGGATAGCCGAAGATTGTGATGCAACATGACGCCATTCAAGTAACTTTCGATCGAATAACTAAGTCAGCTCACTCACTTTTTGGCATTAGTATAACTTACTCTACGGGCAAGCCTGCTCACATATATATTACTACTATTAATAAGTGCAAAAAAGCAGACAGCTCTTCGTTAACATGCCTGTTTCTTCACCTGCTTCAGCTGCTCCGTGATTTTACTATATTATCCCTAATTAATTATTTTAAATCATTTACATATAAGAAAATTAATAATATTTAATAAAAAAAAAAGTAACATAGATATTTATGATATGTCTGTTTCAGATGCTTCAATCGTAATTTTATTATATCACATCTAATTAATTATACTAAGTCGTCTAAGTATTAAAAAATTAATAATATTTAATAAATAATAAAATAGACATAAATGATAAATTAATTCTTGATGTTTTAAATTAATAGGACATCTTATATGAGACTCATTTTAAAAAGTTTCGCAATTATTTTTGCTCCATGATTTTACTATATTACCCTAATTAATTATAGTAAGTCGTTTACGTATAAGAAAATTACTAATATTTAATTTTAAAAAAAAGGGAAAATAGAAAATGACATTTCTATTTTAGCTGCTTCAACCGTAATTTTATTACATCGCTCCTAATTATTTATTATAAGTTATTTAGGTATTAAAAAATTAATAATATTTAATAAAAAATAAAATTGACATAAAATGATAAATTAGTTCTTGATGTTTTAAATTAACATGAAATCTTATATGAGACTCATTTAAAATTTTTTCACAAATATTTTCTTACAGTATTTTTGCTATATCGCTTGTAATTAGGTATTATAAGTCATTTAAGACATATCCGCTTCGCTGCTTCAATCATAAAATTTGGGTGACTCTCAAAATTATTTCATTGCCACTTAAATTGGAATAGAATAAAAAGTATTATAAATCATATAATTAAAAACTTAAAATTATTTTAAGAATATAATTGACTATCAATGCCACAAAAATTTGATAAGAAGAGTAACATATATTATTTGAAAATTACTTAAAAAATATTATAAATTACAATAGCTAACAATTTAAAATATGTCAAACATATTAAAAATATGATTAATTATCTAAATTATATTTGTGTCACATAAATTCAGGGGTAGTTTTGGCATTTTATAGTTTGCATATTTTAATGTTTTAATTTAGTAATTTGTTGACCCAAATGATGTTTTCGAATTTAACATGTTTTGTAAATTTAGTACTTTGTTTATTTTATTTTGGTAAAATATTATATATTTAAAAACAATGTAAAAAAATAAAATAATTGTAAGTCATAACTATTAACATCTTATAATATTTTAAAAACATATAGTAAAAAATATGATTGGCTTTTGAAATTCTAATAGTGTCACATAAGTTGCGATAAAGCAAATAACATAAATTATTTAAATTTACATTAAAATATACTATAAATCACAACGATTAACAACTTAAAATACTTAAAAAATATATTAGTACAATTTTGATTGCCTCTCTAAATTTAAAATTGAGACAAAGTGAGTAACATAAATTGTTTGATAATTATGTAAAAGGTACTATAATTACAATGATTAACAACTTAAATTATTTAAAAATTTATATTAATAAAAAGTTGATAGATACTCCAAATGATATTTATGCTACATAAATTGAAATAACATAAATAACATATGTTGAGCCTGTTGTTGACACGGGCTAAATTATCTAGTTGATGAGATAGTACATCTATACGGGATAGGCATCATGCATAGGATCAGACACAGTATAAAATTTAATCACAGGTGTCCTGACTGACTACATGACTAATGCAAATGAGTGAAGACATGTTTTCCCCCTTGAACTTGTCCGCTCAACTTACTTTAACACTTAAACTTAACTTTCATTTATTTATCCCCCCTCCAACATCTTTAAAGTGTATTAATTTCACCCCTCAAGCTGATGTGGATTTTTTAAAAAAAAAAAATAAAAAAAATGTATTTTTTAATTTTAAAACTGCTATGGCCCTACTTTTTTTAATACTGGTTTAGGTATATGCGCCTTATGCGTGTATCTCACTTTATTGAGTTTAAAAGTTACACTAAATAGGATATTTATTTAAATAATAAAGATAAATACAATAATTAAATTCAACGTCTTTTGAAGAATTTATTTAATTAAACCTAACATTTATCAAAAAAAGGTTTGTCAAAGCCGATCGACATTCATCTACCACCTGTAACCTGCAACAAATAATACGATGATAGAGACATCAGAATAATATAATTAAATCCAATCTTTACACAAAAATTTTCTCAAAGTCGTCTGACACTCATTTACCACCTGTAAATTATAACAAAATAATATGATAATAGAGATATCAAAATAATACAACTAAACTTAACCTTTACACAAAAAAATTCTCAAAGTAGAGATATAAATACAATACAATCAAACCTAACCTTTATCTAAAAATTCCTCAAAGCCCAACATTCATCTACCACCTATAAATTCATTTACGACCTGTAAACTATAATAAAATAATACAATAGTGATCACAAAGCTTCTGGTTTTATGAAAATAATTTTCGTCTCAGCAAAACTTTTGACCCTAAAGAATGACTTGAGTAAAAAGCAAAGAAGATATATATATATATATATATACACACACACACACACACACACATGTTGAATTCTATTATGTTGACAAAAATAATGGAGAAATTAAGGGTTAGAAAATTAAGCATCCACCAATCTAGACATGCAACCTAATCAAGTTAGATGAGCATCAATCAAATTTTTTCAATAAGTAAATCAATTTCTCTCTAGTTTAACGTGCATCTCAATATTTATAGAAGTATTTCCTTAATAGAGTCCTATTTTAGGAGTATTTTTCTATCCTATTTTAGGAGTATTTTTTTAATTGATCAGTACAAAGAAAAATATTGATTGATTTTCCTTCCATATATTTTAGGAGTCTAGTTAATATAATAAAAATAACTAAATAATAAATTAAAGCAAATGGTGAAAAGACAGTTTTGTCTAAAGGAAGGTCTTTTAATGAAGGGCAAAAAGTTCAAATCACTTTTCTAAGGGTCTTCACACTTTTAATACAATATATATATATATATATATATATATATATATATATATATATATATACGATACGAGACTTGAATATATATATATACCAAGTATACGGAGGCGAACCCCCTAAAGTATAGAGGAAAATACGGAAAAAGAGGGCAAGGAAAGGAAGCAAGTTATTATATACAATAAATAAATTACGCGGCAGGACTGACCATATATTAATATGTTAATGATGCAACTAATTAAATAAAATAAATAAAGAACACAAAATATGAAAATTGAATTTTGATATTAATATCAAAAATAAATTTAAAGATTACAAAGAGAGAGAGAGAGAGAGCAAACTCTAACCAAGTATTCAAGAGAGAGAGCTTCTTCCAAAGAAAATATGTTTTCCTCAAGAAGAGAAATGGGCTATTTATAGCCAAAATATGCTACAGTAAAAGTGCTATAGTAGCACCTTCAATTATTGCTACAGTGTTGCTACAGTGATCTACAGTAACATCCACCATAATTGAGCTACAGTAATATTGACTATAATTTTTCAGCAACTGGTTGTTGATGTCATGCATGACATCAATGTTTTGATGACTCCTTGATGATGTCAATTTGATGTCAAATTGATTGAAATCCGTGTCTGACTTTGCAATTGAATATTGATTGCTGGGAATCTCATCTTTGATTTGTTGGAGAATTTTTTTTATTTGTTGAATAAAATCTCCTCTGCTACCTGACTTATCCAATTGTGCGTCTGCAATTGATTTTTATTGTAGAAATGAGATTTGCATGGCGTCTGTTGGGGTCAGACATCCAGGATTACGCCGGAACCATTTTTCTACTTTCGGTACATAAGCTTTCATCGGATTCCAATTCTTGTACCATTTGCAATATCCCTAGAGGGCTAACCATGTAAGTCCTTTGTGCCCCTCTAGTTTGTGAAAGGCAAATTTTCGTGAAAAGCAAATTTTCATGAAAATATCCAAGGAATATGGAACCTGTGGGAAAATTATAAAAGCAAAGGAATTTGATGATCATCATAAAATCTTTAGGTAAAATATTCATATTCTTCTCGGACTGGGAGAGAAGGGATCTGAAAGGTGTGGCCGAAAATTGACCACCATTGGAGAAATTCTGAAGCTAGTTGCTTTCCCCATAGTAAAAATCAAGAATGTTTGTTAGTTCTATTTTGGAAGGTGGATTCACTCATCCACGCTCTTTGATAATCAAAATAATTATAGTATTGGGGATCAAAAGCTTCGGTAAGCTTTTG
This sequence comes from Capsicum annuum, assembly GCF_002878395.1. Classification (NCBI taxonomy): domain Eukaryota; kingdom Viridiplantae; phylum Streptophyta; class Magnoliopsida; order Solanales; family Solanaceae; genus Capsicum; species Capsicum annuum. Next base: position 152,873,526 of record NC_061111.1, on the reverse strand, counting down.
ATATTTTGCTAGATGTGTACCCCACTCTTTTGGTGAGATGATTTTGTTAATCCACACCGTGGTATGGGTAACATAAGAATAGGTTTATTTGTCTTTGTGGGGTTTGAACAAACAAGATTTGGTGTTTGTCAGTATCAATTCATAGAATTTCTAGGTATGGGTAGGAGTTTTATGGATAAAATTTGTTGCAGGGTTAAATATTTGCTTAGCTACCTCTTGTGGGTTGGAGTGACAATATTCAACTTCAATGGATTATTGGCAAAACACTATCATTTTTGAAATATGTAGAATCATCTGAGGAGAATCCTTTACTTGAAGAAATTGGTTGTGGGATAGGTGAGGAAATTATTTTAGTTTATATAGGATAAATATTCGAATCACTTTGTGAAAAATTAAAAAAAAATTAATGGGGTTTTCTACCCCCACTGGATTTTTTATGGTGCCCTTAGCAACCACAGAATAAGAAGATAATACGTGGCTTGAAGCCTCTGCTTGTAAACATATGTTTTGAAATATCTGAAAATTTCTCAAATAATCCCTTCTGTTGGCACCTGACATGGTGGATGGATCTTTCAGACCCATAAATAAGCGCCATTGTTTAAAATTTTCTTTTGTCCAGGGGACAGACATTGTTTGAGCTAATTGAGTCTCTTCCTCTTCTTCTTCTTCTTCTTCTTCTTCTTCATTGACCAAATCAGCCCATTTCTTGGTGTTGGAAATTGAGATTGGGTTTGTACTTGATTGCATCATGAAATATTGATGTAATCCCGGCATGGTATAATCAGCTGGGTTTTGATATCTTGGCTAGTTTGTGTCAGCCACTACATTTGGAAGTTTCTTTGGTGCAATTAAAGTTTTTTGTTGTGGGGTAACAACTTTTTTTGTGGTCTCTTCTGGAGATGGAAGAGCCAAAATTTGTAGAGGTGGAGGTTCTTCTTTATTTTTTCTAGGCATCTTATCTTTCTGGCAAGAATTCCCTAGTAAGAAAATCGGGTATAGAGTTGGAGCTCCCTTTGATATATTCAATATCAAAATAAAAAATAGATACAATTACCTACCACCTAGCAAATATATGTTTAGAAGCAATATTTTGTACATCCTTTTGTAAAACGAATTTCGCAGGTTTACAATCAATTCGTAGTAAAAAAAAATGATTTAACAAATCAGCTTGAAATTTGGAAATGCATAACACAGTTGCTAAAATTTCTTTTTTGATAGTTGGATAATTTTGTTGAGTTTTATTCCAATGTTTAGATGCAAATACAACTAGATATTCTTTATGATTTTTTTCTTTGTTTTAAAATGCCACCATAGCCTATGTTTGATGCATTTGTTTCAGCTATTTTGAATGCAGAGGGATCGAGGAGGGAAATGCAAGGAAGGTCTTTTGTCTTTAATTTTATTTCCTTGACTACATTGTATGGACTTGAGTCCATGAAGGAGGAGGCTTTTTCAACCTGTCATTGAGAGGTTTTAACAGATTGCTGAGCCCTGGAATAAAATTTGCTATATAATTAACACATCCTAAAAATTGTTGAAGTTCAGTTTTATTAAGAATTTGATCAGAAAATTTGTCAACAAATTGGATGGACTATTGAATTGGGGTAATAGTGGCCGAGGAATCTGATATCGGCCTGAAAGAGACTATACTTAGTTTTGGATAAAACTAAGCCATTTTCTTTGATGACATTAAAGAATACATGTAAATGTTTAAAATGTTGATCAATGCTGATGGAAAACACTAAAACATCATCAATATACACGATAATGAATTTTGAAAAAGGATTAAAAATGTCGTTCATTATTTTTTGAAATTCTGAAGAAGCATTTTTTAGGCCAAAGGACATCACATTTCATTCATATTGCCCGAATGGTACTGTAAAAGTAGTTTTATAACAATCTCTTGGATCAATTTGGATTTACCAAAATCCTAATTTTAGATCAAACTTGGATAAAATTGTAGCAGCATAAAGCTGTTGGAGAAGATTTTTTTTATTAAGAATAGGGTACCTAATCCATCGAAGGGTGAAATTAATAGGCTTGTAGTTGATAACCAAACAAGGGGCTCCTCGTTCGATTTTGGAACTTTTATTGACATAGAAGGCAACAAACCATGAAGGAGGAGGCTTTTTCAACCTGTCATTGAGAGGTTTTAACAGATTGCTGAGCCCTGGAATAAAATTTGCTATATAATTAACACATCCTAAAAATTGTTGAAGTTCAGTTTTATTAAGAATTTGATCAGAAAATTTGTCAACAAATTGGATGGACTATTGAATTGGGGTAATAGTGGCCGAGGAATCTGATATCGGCCTGAAAGAGACTATACTTAGTTTTGGATAAAACTAAGCCATTTTCTTTGATGACATTAAAGAATACATGTAAATGTTTAAAATGTTGATCAATGCTGATGGAAAACACTAAAACATCATCAATATACACGATAATGAATTTTGAAAAAGGATTAAAAATGTCGTTCATTATTTTTTGAAATTCTGAAGAAGCATTTTTTAGGCCAAAGGACATCACATTTCATTCATATTGCCCGAATGGTACTGTAAAAGTAGTTTTATAACAATCTCTTGGATCAATTTGGATTTACCAAAATCCTAATTTTAGATCAAACTTGGATAAAATTGTAGCAGCATAAAGCTGTTGGAGAAGATTTTTTTTATTAAGAATAGGGTACCTAATCCATCGAAGGGTGAAATTAATAGGCTTGTAGTTGATAACCAAACAAGGGGCTCCTCGTTCGATTTTGGAACTTTTATTGACATAGAAGGCAACAAAACTCCAAGGAGATTGACTTAGCGAGATGATCTACTTTTTGAGAAGATCGTTGATTTCTGTCTGACAATGGATTGTCAGCTAATGATTTATTTAAATTGGACGGGCTTTGGTATGAATGGTTTTTTCATCAAAGTCAGGTTCGTAAGGAAGCCTGACCATATGTTTCTTGCGATTCCAAAATACTGTGGGTAAATCATCACAAAGCTCTTTTATAATCTTTGTTTCTAAGGACTTGACCTTAGATTGAAGAGAAGGTTCCTGAAGCTGTTGTTCCAATCTTTGGAATGAAATTTATTCCTTGAGAAAATTGATTTAAGCCTCTTTGTTTTTCAGAAAGGATAAATTTTTTAAAATGGGCGGTTTGTCAAATGGGAGAAACATATTATTGGCTTCAATAGTTATCCCGTATATGTAACCCTGAAAGGGATTAAAGTTTCAATAAAAGGAGTGCCTAGTATTATAGGACTGGTTATATCCTTTACTAGGACAAAGGAAGTAGAGGATGACAGAAGTAAATTTCCTAGGGAATTTTATATTTCGACATCAGAAAGTTTGTAACTGATTCTTAGTTTGCTACTATTTGTAGTCCTAAGGGCTTCCGCAGATTTTTCAAAGAACTTAGTAGGGATAAGTCCTTCTTGGACACAATTGAGGTCGACACCTGTATCAAACAAAGCAATGATATCTAGGATGAATGATTTGTTGATAACCAAGGTTATCAGAGTGTGCCATCTTCGGATGGTAATCTTTGAAATATATTGAACAAGGAAATCTCCTTCTTCAATTTTTTGATCCTATGGGTTAGTGACGTCTACCAGCTGAGACTGTTCAGCCTTCGTAGAGAATTATTGGAGGACAAGGCGATATAAGTCTTGTCTTGCTTTGATTTGCCTAACTTCCTCTTTAAGGATTACTATCTTAGATTGGAGGCCTTGAATAGTTATTGCCCTAGGTTTACTAGAAGGAAACTATTTCAAGACGTCAGTGTTGTAAGTATTTGTAATCTGGGGATGACAAAATACGCTAGACAAAGATGTGGAAGGCTTGTCTAGAGTCTTTTTGAACTGGTCTAGATAATACTTCTTCTGATTGAAATATTGTAAATTACCAATCATTTCTAAGAGGATATCTTGTTCTTTTGTTCGAACATTAATCTTTGGTTGGTCTTCTTGATCAGACTGGGAGGATTCCGAGTTATCATTTTGGATTTGGTTGAATTTTTTATCAAATTCGTCATTAGCATTATTCGAATCTCCACTTTCTTCTAATGAGAGGTGCTGGATTTAGCTAGGGATAAAATCATCGAGGTTGAGGTTTCTAACCTTTTTAGATAATTTACAATATTTGGCAATATGTACAGGTTGTCCACACCTATAATATTTGACACTATTGGGGGCATGAAGAGCTGGTTTTACCATCCAATTCCGTTTAAGATGGGGTGGTTTTGTTTTTAGGGGAAAATTAGGCTTAGAAACCTCCCTTTTTTAGGTTGGTTTTCTATAAGCCTTCTTTCTACAAGAGGGGAGGCCAAATTTTTCACAGAAACTTCCTAAATCTCGACGGGTTTGGGCCTTGTCTTTAGCGAGTTGCCTTAGTATCTTATCTTGTCGACAGATTTTAAGGATAACTCGTTGGACCAGGATGATGAGCTGACCATAAGTGATTTGCTCATATGGGATGATCTCGTTGGAGTATTGGTTTTGAAGGTCTTCTTTGACTAGGTATTTAAGGGACTTAGGCAGTCTATATAGGAATTTTTCTTTCCAATATAGGAGGTTTCCATTAGGTCTTTCATAGATCCTCATAAGAAAAGAATCTTTGTACCACCTGAAATCAGAAAGCTTTTTGCACTTAAGATCGTTAAGCACTTCAGAGGACCTTTCTCTAAAGATACCTGGACTACCGATCAAGGTTTTGATAATAGTATAAATCAACATATTTGTGAAATCAGGAATGGTTTCTCCATCCTTACGAATTGGTTTTCCTAAGGAGTCCACACGGACACTTGGGAAGATACTTTATTTATCTTCCTCACTAAGATAGGTATCCCACCATCCTTTAAGATGACCCATGAACCCAGCTACTAGGACATGGGTAATGAGTTAATGGAGCAGTTATACTGAAGTTTGGAGAGGATGTTATTCTCAGAACAACCATCTATGTTCCATTTATAGATATTATTGGCGTTGTAATTATTCTGCATAACATTGGGTTTTTCTTCTAAAGCTACGTCTAGAGGGGTAGCTCGAGGGTAGTAAAGTTTTTGTGGCTTTCGCCAATTTGAAGATTCAGTTTTGACAAGAGCTATTTTCAGAGGAGATTCTTCCTAGGCTGGTCGTCTTCTGAATCACTTTGTTGGAGCACCCCAACTGTAGCAAATGAGCCAACACCTGGGGTCTCAGGAACGTTTGGATGGAGGTATTTTTCAATTTGTATGATACTCCGCTGAAGGTCAGATAGCAGTGGAAAAGATTTTGAATTATGCATTTGGAGTTCCCTAGTGAAAGTTGTAGGAATATTGTATGGCTTAAATAAAGGAGAGGACGAGGTAGACGTCTCTGATGACTTAAGAGTTAGGGATGGCTTTGAAATCAAAATTTCACCAAGTGTATGAAGATATTTGTTGGTATAGTTATTTTGTTCGAAAAGATTTTTAATGTCTTTGCCAGTAACTGGTTTGTTTTCATCCTTTCTTTTGAAAGGTAAAGCGAGGATTGAGATATTGGTGTGAGAAATTATAAAACCTTGTGATGTAGGAAGTTTAGCGGTGACGTCCGCACTGTTTACGGTTTTCCAAACTTTTGAAACATTGATTGATTTAGAAAAAGAAAAATCTAATTGATGATATCGGCGTAAGCCTCAAACTATGCAAAGAAATTCATTTATTTTTGGACAGAGTTTAGGAATTCGTAATAAATTTCTTGAATATTTTTCTTCTCATCTTTTGTGAAATTATTAAAAATCAAGTTCATTTTCAAATATTTCTAGATGAATAAAATTCTGTTTCAAGAGTTTTCTTATCAATGTAAAAATCCCCCTAGCTCTGCACTTAAGGCTGAGTAGGTTGGTGATTGGGGTGGATCATCATGGACTTCAGTGAGAGATGTTTCCATAGAATATTTAGCTTTTGGAATTCTAGATTTGAAATTAATGATCTTAATTCTAGAGAGAAATAAGGAAACTGAACTCCTAGTCGTCTGTATCTCGGGGAGAACTGACGTGGAGCCAGAGATTCGTTGGCTAAGAGATCTTTGGAAAGAAATTGAAACAGTTCTTGTGGAGAACTGTTGGATTTGAGAAATTATAGTATTCTTAGGTTTTTCTGCTGGAGCTGCATCTTGCAACTTCCAACTTTGGGGCAAAGAAACTTGATTCCAGGAAATCGACTTGGGAACTGACAAGTAGGACCGTTGGATGTCAATTTGGAAGAGTACAGTTTCTCCTTTGTAGCTATTTTTCATAGCTCCGGAGCCAAAGACAGTATTCATGGCCTTATACTAGACTCTCTAAATGATTGCTACTGGGAGAGACCCAGATTTGGTTTTGTAATTGGATGTCTTAACATTGAGAGTTAAAGAATCTAATAAATTTAGATCTTTTAAGGAAATGGTAAAATTAGAAAAACAATCAAAATAAATTGGGCCATTACAAAGACTGGTTTTGACTATTCCTAGTAAGGAATCATTAAAGTCTAGGAACCTAGAATCCCAAAGGCAAAAGAGTAGAGATGCATCTAAACCTTCTAGTGAAAGAGGTTTAGCTGCTATTTGGACTAGGCCAAAATAGAGGTAATCATACTTATGCTAACATTTTCGATAGTCCTGGGGTTGAGAAGCTTGATTTCCTCATGATCTGATTCAAGAGGGATAGTTTGTTCAACAGTGGAAATATGGTAGTCACTTGTTAGAGACCGCCCCCAAGAGGTAGCTAAGCAAATACTTAGGCCTACAACATATTTTATCCAAAAAACTCCTGCCCATACCCAAAAGTTTTATGAATTCATACTGACAGACACCAAATCCTGTTTGTTCAAACCCCACAAAGACAAGCAAACCCAATCTTATGTTACCCATACCACGGTGTGGATTAACAAAATCATCTCACCAAAAGAGTGGGGTACACATCCAGCAAAATATCGAAAGCTTACTGAAGCTTTTGATCTCCAATATTATAATCATTTTAGTTATCAAAGAGCGTGGACGAATGCATCTACCTTCCAAAATAAAACTAACAAACATTCTTGGTTTTTACTCTGGGGAAAGCAACTAGCTTCAGAATTTCCCCAGTGGTTTCTACACCAATGATGGCCAATTTTCGGCCACACCTTTGAGATCCTTCCTCCCCCAGTCCGAGAAGGATATGAATATTTTACCTAAAGATTTCAGGATGATCATCAAATTCCTTTGCTTTTACAATTTTTCCATAGGTTTCATATTTCTTGAATATTTTCTTAAAAATTTGCCTTTCACAAACCAGAGGGGCGTGGTTATCCCTTCAGGGCTATTGCAAATGGTACAAAATTGGGATCCGATGAAAGATCACGTACCAAAAGTAGAAAAATGGTTCTGGCATAATCATAGATGTCTGACCCCAACAGACGCTGCCCAAATCTCATTTCTACAATAAAATCAATTGCAGCCGCACAATTGGCTAAGTCAGTTAGCCGGGAAGATTTTATTTAACAAATGGAAAAAATTCTCCAACAAATCAAAGATGGAATTCCCAGCAATCAATATTCAACTGCAAAATCAGACACGGATGATGAAGAAGAGATTCAATTAATTTGACATCATCAAGGAGTCATCAAAACATTGATGTCATGCATGACATCAATAGCCAATTACTGAAAAATTATAGTCAATATTACTGTAGCTTAATTATGGTGGATGTTACTGTAGCAACACTGTAGCAAAACATGAAGGTGCTACTGTAGCACTTTTACTGTAGCATATTTTGGCTATAAATATCCCATTTCTCTTCTTGAGGAGAACACATTATTTTCTTTGGAAGAAACTCTCTCTAGAATACTTGGTCGAAGTTTGTTCTCTCTCTCTCTCTCTCTCTTTGTAATCTTCAAATTTATTTTTGATATTCATATCAAAATTCAATTTTCATATTTTGTGTTCTTGCTTTATTTTGTTTAATTAGTTGCATCATTAACATATGGTCGGCCTTGCCACCTAATTTATTGTGTCATTAACATATGGTTGGCCCTGTCACCTAATTTATATATTGCATATAATAACTTGCTTCCTTTTCTTGCCCTCTTTCCCCGTATTTCCCTCTCTCTCTCTCTCTCTCTCTCTCTCTCTATATATATATATATATATATATATATATATATATAAAGAAATTCACCCCTTACCTCTCACCCCACCTGATCTTCATCTTCTTCATACGCCCCACCCCTACCCCTACCTCATCTTCTTCATACGCCCCACCCCTACCCCTACCTCATTTTCTTGTATTTCTTCTTAGTCTCCACCCCAATTCCCTTTCTTCTTCTTCTAACTCTTCATCTCCACTTCTATTATCTTCATTAATTTCTTTAAGAAAGAAAAAAATGTATGTGAAAAGTTATGAATTTTAATGGGTTAGAAAATAATTTTGAAAAAAAAAGCCTTTCAATACATGATTGTTGAACTAAATTACTTATGTGATTTTTTAAGAAATCTGTTGTTGGATTTATGACACTGCCCTTTGTATCCACTATTATTGAACCTTGAAAGAACTTGAAGACAAAAAAAATATGAGTTTATCGAATTGATGGTTGATGTTCAAATTGATTATTGGGGTTTTCTGCTGATAATGTGAAGTTGTACTTGAATTTTGAGTTTAATTGGTATAAATTTTGCTAGTTTAATTTTGTATCCGTCATTGTTGAAGCATGAAAATGATTGAAGACAAAAAAAAAATGAGTTTGTCGAATTCATGGTTGATGTTCAAATTGATTATTGGGGTTTTCTGATGATAATGTGAAGTTGTACTTGAATTTTGAGTTTGATTGGTATGAATTTTGCTCGTTTAATTTTGTATTCGCCATTGTTGAAGCTCGAAGACAAAAAAAAATGAGTTCGTCAAATTCATGATTGATGTCCAAAGTGATTATTGGAGTTTTCTGATGATGTTGTAAAGTTGTACCTAAATTTGAGTTTGATTGGTATGAATTTTGTTAGCTTAATTTTGTATCCATCATTATTGAACCTTGAAAAAGTTTGAAGATAAAAAAAATGAGTTTGTTGAATTCATGGTTGATATCCAAATTGATTATTGGGATTTTTCGATGATATTGTGAAATTATAGTTGAAATTTGAGTTTGATTGGTACGAGTTTAGCTAGTTTATATTGAAATTTGAGACCTAAAAATAAAGAAACCATATATAAGCAATGTTGAAGATGACAGATGAGGGAAAGGCATTCACCGGGGATGTGTGCGAAGAAAACACTTTTTAATAGATATATAAAGTGATATTTAATTTTAAGAGATGAAATTAATACAGTTTAAAAATAAATAAATAAATAAAAATTAAACTTAAAATGCTAAAATAAGTTGAGCACTCAAGTTCACCTTGACTCAATACAAATTAATCAGTGTATCACAACAAATTACAACATGGGACTATTATTGAGTGTTTGAGAGATCATTTTTATCATTTTCTCGAAAAAACTCCAAATCACACATTTGGTGCCTGCCAGCTTCCTTTGAAACTCTCCGATCATGGAAAGTGCAACAATGGACAAACAACACAGAACACGCGAATCGGAAAAACACGCCGGCTCCAGTGAATTACTCTGCCGGTTAGCCCATCTCGTCTTGCCATACTTAGACGCTGCCGGTCTAGTCTCCGTCTCAGCAACCTGCAAGGCATTACATGTAATTTCCAACTCTATTACTTCTAGAAGAATCTCCGATGCTTCTAGAAGCTCCGAGAATCACCCTATTCCTTTCTTCAACTCCGTCGACTCCCAACTTTACGACAATTTCATGTACTCCCCTGTTCAGACTCTACCTAGTGAATCGGGTCGGGTTAGGTCCGACCCGTTTTTGTTCCGGATTGAGGGTGCTCAGGGGTGCACTTGTGAGAGTTGTGACTTGGATTCTGATAATTGCCCATGTGTGGATTTTGATTCTGGGTTGCCGACCCGAGAATGCGGGCCAAGTTGTAGCTGCGGGTTGGAGTGCGGTAATAGGTTAACGCAGAAAGGAATTTCAGTGAAGCTGAAAGTTGTGATGGATAGGAGAAAAGGATGGAGCTTGTGTGCTGATGAATTGATTCCAAAAGGGAAATTCATATGCGAGTATACAGGTAATTATTATTATTGTTGTTATTGGAGCAATGTTGTTCAATAGGAACAATGTGTAAGTTTTCTTTCTTTTTTCTTTTTGTAACAATTGCAGTATGTGAATATAGTTCACAGTAATGAGATGAACTCCCAGTTATATCAATTACAACGTTTTAGGTTGTAGATACTGCATCTGATATGAGGAACATTGACAACTCGATAAGGTTGTTACAGTTATGTAGTTACCAACATCATAGTTCTTAACAAATGAATGCTATCTAGGATATTGGGGGACAATCTGAGTCTTTGCTTCTTCTATTATGTGGATATCTAAGGGGGGATACATTTTCTTGATAAGAGAACGTTATGAGGTGAATGTTTAAGCTATAATAGAACCTGTGACAACAAAGTTTATTTTGAACTCCTTATGCTTCCGGGGTACATATCTCGGTTATCTTAGGGTATTGGGTTAATGGTTTTGTGATCCTTTACAAATTTGTTTTCAGTTTTTATCATCTTTTACAAGAGATTTTCATTTTTACACCTAAGATATCTAAAAACCACGTAAGAGATCTGGGAAGATTTGAAGGGTAATTTTCTTGTATTCAAACTTGTAAATGGTCATAGGAGGCCATTTCCTCTATTTTTGTTAATTTTATTTAATCATTTAATAAGTTGAATTGGTTGTTCTCTTGATAGGGTTGTCCACAATAATTGTTGAACTTCAAGAAGTTCTCTTGGCGTTTCACAAACCAGTGTATATGTGAATTTTCTCAGACTTGTCAAGACTTGAAAATTGTCTGTGAATGAAGTTATCTACTTGTTCTTTTTATGCTGATGTGTTCTATAATGCTTCTTTTTGACAAACGGGTCCTTTTTGGGTGTGATTTTCTTTTTCTTTTCGAAGGAGAACTTTTGACAACTGAGGAAGCAAGAAACCGTCAGAAGCTATATGACAAAATTTCAAGGAGTAGCCACTTTTCGCCTGCACTGCTGGTTGTGAAGGAACACCTTCCATCTGGAAATGTGTGTATGAGAATCAACATTGATGCTACCAGAATTGGCAACATTGCCCGCTTCATTAACCATTCATGTGATGGTGGTAATCTTTGCACATTGATAGTGCGAAGTTCTGGAGCTCTGCTGCCCAGAGTTTGCTTTTTCTCTTCCAGGGTCATTTTGGAAAATGAAGAGCTCACTTTCAGTTATGGTGAGAGTATAGTTAACTCTACAGGCGCTCAGTGCTTTTGCAATAGTGCTTGTTGTCGTGGGATCCTTCCAGCAGAGCACACATGATGTAGTAAGGTAGCTTTTTATTGTAATAAACATTGTGATACCTTTGTTCTGCGACTTATATTTAGAAGATGATTATGAGGTCAATGTCAAGAAGGCACGGTTAAGGTCAACACTGATGGGAGCTATCTTCATGATAGTGTTTAAGCTGGTATTGGTGGTATAGTCAGGGATGGCAGTGGTGATTTGATCATGGCGGTCTCCCTCTCTGCACTTTGTATTTGCAGTTATATGGCAGAAGCTTTGGCACTGCGCAGCGGTAGCTTTAGTGCACCGGGTTGCCCTTTTTATGGCAGAAGCTTTGGCTGTAAAGTTTGGAATGAAATGGTCTTGTCTTCAAAAGATGCACTAATATTATTTTGGAACTTGATTCACTAGTTATTGCCAACATGGTGAACAATGGGGGCTTCACTAACTGGAAATTGAAACAGATTATAGACGGAATTGTCAACTTTAAATATCTCCATGGTGTGAAGTGAGCCTCTACTACAGAGAGGGAAGCCAAGTTGTTGACTTTCTTGCCAAACTGGCTTCCACATCTTCACAGAATAGTATGTTCCACTCCTTCAGCCAGCTACCAAGACAAGCTAAGGGATTGATTCAACACGATGAGAGGCAAATGCTTAGCATTAGAACAAAAGCTGATTAGGCAAACTTCTTACATTAGTTAGTGAGTATTACATAGTTGCTGAGCCAGAAAGTTGTAATTTTTGTGCTTTCTGGTGTTTTCACTGATATTATGTCACACCACCTTTTTTGGGATTGACGATGTTTTATTAACCTTAGGCTTAGTCTCCCTCTCCCTCTGCTCCTTTTTGGTGAATATACTACCAGCCAGACTTTAATCTGGGTTTCTGAATTTTTGAAAAAAGGTCAATGCATGTCACTGTCTAGTTCAGCTATAAAATAATTTGGCTTTGAGCGTAAAATGTTGTAATCTAGAAAAGATTTAGGAGACATTCCTTTGCTCTTTAACATAAGTCTCGGGTGTAACTCCTAATGGAGTGTTCTCTACGGTATGAAACACTAAATATAGTAGGCTTTCTACAGCGCTAATCCGTATTAATGGCTATCGAAAATCAAATGCTTGAAGCAAAAAAATAAAAATAAAGAAGAGATCAAATGTTCTGATGTGATCTGACAAGAGATATTGCATAAATTGCTTGAGGATAAAGACTTGTGCGGCTCAGATCAAGGAGTATTACGAGGGTAAAATAGTTTAGAGAGTAAACTGACCAAAGATGCAGTTTGAATCATACTTGGTCCATTTACTGCTGTCTAATGGGACGGGATGATTCCTTAACGGGATCGGGGGAAACCAAGACCTTGGCGGACTGGGATGGCAGGACGAACCCCTTGTCCCATGCCAGTAAGGGGATGGGATGGGTCGGGGGTCCTTAGGGGGATATTTTTAAAAAAATTACTAATTTAATGTTCAAGCACTACAAAGATGATAGTGTGATTCAAGAGAACATAAATTTAGTAAATTGACAGAAATTTAATGAACTCCAAACTTAAAGCGGCTAGCTTTGGAATTAGAATCACCCAAAATATTCCTTTTTCAAATTTCAACTAAATATATATTGTCCAAAAGCCAAGCTATTATACTTTGTAATTGGAAAATGGGCTACTCGAGTCCAAATATAGTTAAAGATGTTTAGTTACTAGTACTTGACATGTTCACTATCGAATGATGAGTTGGCTTGAAGGTTGTAGAGGTGAAATTGGAGAGCCATCAGTGCTGTGATAATCATCCTGAACTTGAGCTGCAAACTGTAAATTCCATAGCACATCCTCCATCGAAGGCCTGTTCACCAGATCTTCGTGCAAACACCTGCAGCACATCTCTACCATCGTCCTCAATGATTCACCCGAACATGAACTTCTTATTGCTACATCAACCACATTTGCTCCTTTGCCCGTTATGCTTGCTTGCAACTAGTACATCAAATAACAAGAGGAAATTAATTAACAAATCTCAAAAAAGTTTAGCAAACTATATTATCTTAAAAAGAGCAAGATGATAAATTTATACGGCACCTGATTTTGTAGAATTAGGATGTCATTTCTTGTATTTATCTGCCTCCCCGTAATGATTTCCAACAGTATAACTCCAAAGTCATACACATCCAACTTCTCTTCATATTTTTCCCTATAAGTCAGTGCAGCTAAGAATTAAAGTATGTCCATGCTTCAGAATCAATAGCACACTAATTTCTTAATTTTAGTGAAAATGCACGTAAATATTTATACTACTAGTTAAGTCACTAGGTAATACTAGTTATAAGATGTCAAAGATTCATTTCAAAATGCCACAAAGCTGAGGTGGATGTTGTTTATACAATGTTGCTCCAATTGGACAGCTATTTGTACACACCTCTGGTTATAACCAACTGGAAAAGTTTGGCGATATTCCTGCAAATATGCAATGTAGTGGCATAAATTAGTATGGGGGAATATATGAACTTCTTTTATTAGTGTGAGTAGAAGAATGAAATGAACTTTGGAAAGTTGGTAGTCACACACACACCTTTCCGAAATTCTCTGACAGAATAGGAGAATTATAGCTGTTAATTTTGGCAACAAGGTTCTGATCCAACAAAATATTTGTTATCTTCAAATTATTTGAAAAGATTCCAGGGACAATTCCATTATGCAAGAAGTGTAAGCCCTTTGCTACCCCTGTAGCAGATTCTATACGTTGGATCCAAGTTAGTTTCCGTCTAGCATGTTTATCTGCAAATAAGCAACAGAGAACATCAAATTACTGAAGCACTTAAATAATCCAACAATAGGAAAGGGATAGATGTTTGTCAAGTAATTACCAGAAATCCATCTCCTTAGGGTCCCATTAGGTACGTACTCAAAGACGAGAAAAATTCTGCTGACACTTGAATCATCCAAGTAAAACTGAAAGCAGTGTCCAAGAGCACTGACCAAATGCTGATGCCTGAGCTTGGATATCAACTCTATGTGATGCATAAAATTTTGATGACTGTTGCTTCTTTTCATTATCAGGCATCTAATGGTAACATATGAACCATCTCTCAGCTGGCCTCTGTACATCTGAATCCAAAACAGAGAAAGTGTTTTAGAATAGGATAAAGCATTGGCAGAACCTATTGAAAATTCTGGAGCACGACTTCAAGAGTCAAACTCATCCTTTTGTGCGAAAATGACAAAGAACAAACGGGTGACCGTACTACTACAAGTCCACACCACCTCTCTAGTATAACACCCAAACAACATACTCGAAGTGGGAGGATGTTTCGAATAGATTCTCAGCTTAAGTAAAGTATATAAATAATGCGTAAATTAATAATAGTCGAAGAAATCATGCTGAAAACAATGAAAAAAGAATAGTAGCAGCAACAAAATAAATACCATAACTGAAATAAAGGAAACAACCAGTAAACCTAATATATAAGAATAAGGTAGTAGGAGTGTAATAATAACAATGCTGAAAAGTAAAACTAGACAACACTCGACCCAACCTACTAACCTTCTACCCTAATCCTCGACCTCTATATCTTTCTATTTAGGGTCATGTCCTCGGTGAGTTGCAGGTGAGTCATGTCCTATCTAATCACCTCTCTCCAAGATTTTTTCGGCCTACCTCTACCTTTCTTAACACTCACTATAGTCGATCTCTCACACCTCCTCACTGGGCCATCTGTACAGCATTTCTTTACATGCCCACATCATCTCCGCCTCGCCTTGCCTCCCTCTTTTTGTCCACCACGGAGGCCATGCCCTCCTTGTCCAGAATAGCTTTATTTCTGTTCATATGTCTCCTCGTATGACCACATATCCATCTCAACATCCTCATTCTTGCTACTCCCATCTTCTGGGCATGCGACTTCTTGACTAGCCAACACTTCTCCCCGACATTACAGTTGGTTTGACCACCATTTTATAAAACTTACATTTAAGGATTGATGGCACACTCTTATCATACAAGACATCAGATGCAGGCTTCTATTTCAGCCACCCACTCCAATAAGATGCATAACATATTCATCAATCTCTCTATTTCCTTGAATTATTGACCCCAAATACTTGAAACCCGTTCTTCTCTCAGTCCTTACTTTCGCATTTGCCACGTAAGTTATGCCACTAAACTGGTCATTAGTATTACACCCAAAGAACTCGATGCTATAGCAGGAAAGAATAATGGAGTTCATATACCATACCTGGCCATTAGGAATCTCGCCCATAAAATTTGTTGTATCAAAGTTGTTCGTAGCCTCCTCAAGTTCATCTAGAGAGAAGGTTCTATAAGATGGAAGATTAAGTGCTCCTAGCTTCATTGCTTGAGCAATATATCCTTATACAAGAAAGACAAGGATATCAACTATCAAGTTAATTATACTTGGGAATTAAAGGAAAGCCGACATAGCGAAAGAAGAGAGGAACCTTACTTGCATCTGTGAATAACTTGTTGGTATATAAAGATGATGCATCGTCTGAAATAGATCTGGTTGTGGTGTTTTTGGCAGCCTTCTTTGCAAGAAAGGATTTGACAATCAAGATGGTCAGGCATACGAGTATAACTCCACCGGTGATGCTACCGCATATGATCAAGGCAAGAACCACTTTAGAAGCAGGTTTGTGTCTTTGATGATGAGGTAAGACACCAACAGCCAAAGCCTCATTCCGGCAAAATGAAAGTGGATGTTGAGAACCGTCTTCGGTTGCTAAGCAGTTATTAGAAAAATGCACAATCCTGTTCCTAGAACTAGACAGAAGGCAACTAGGTAATGTTCCTGTCAACAGATTAGTAGACAGATCAACAAAATCTAATGCAGTGTTGCATGGATTATCTTCGAAAAGCATTCCCGTTAACTTGTTTCCTGCAACATTCAGATAAGTGATGGATGACAAAGATAGCAACGACGGAGGAAACGGCCCTACAAAGTTGTTCGAAGAAATATCAAAATGTTCAAGCTGATAATAGGACTGAACTTTCTCTGGAATGCTTGCACTGAATTTGTTATTACTCAGCGCAATGCTTTCAATTTTGCTTCCAATTTGAGGAAACTTTGGTCCAAAAGAGTTGTCCTCTAATTCTAATACTTGAAGGTTTTGTAAACTGCTAAGATCAGGCACATCACCACTAAAATTATTCCTCGAAAGTGAAAGTACACGAAGATTCTTCAAATCCCGTAGTGTATCTGGCAAAGATCCATTTAACATATTGCTCTTCACACTCAAAACTGCCAAAGCTGAAAGTGAACCAACGCCATCTGGAATTCTGCCAGCCAACCTATTTCCATCTAACACTAAAGTTTGGAGGTGTGTTAAAGAAGAAACTGTTTGGGGTATGCTACTGTGAAAGTAATTTGAACTCAAGTCAAGTATCTCGAGAGCTGCGAGTCTTGAAACATTGCCTGGCAACGGTCCCCATAAACCAAGAGAAACTAATCTAAGGACTTTCAAGCTAGGAAGCTTGGCAAGGGCATTGAGAAATGAACGAATGGAGAATTTTCTAGGTAATGGGGAAGTCCCCTTTCTCCCTATTATATGCAACTGAGTTATGTTTTCATCGTAGCACACAACAGTAACAGATAAACTTGGCTCCATCTTACAGAAATCTGTCTCATTACTCCAACTATTCAAAGCTGTTGGATAATTCAAAAGATGTTGAATTCTCTTAAGGGTTTTCACTTGAGAAGATTGTAATTCCTCTGAATATCTCACTGATATTAATACCAAAAACAAAACCAGAAGTTTTTCAAGTCCCAATTCTTTTCCCATCATTACAAGACTGTCTGGGAAACACCTGCAATACAATTGCATCAGAAACATGTAAAATACTCACTCTAGTTCAAACACAGTTATTCAACAAATCACAGTCTGCATACACAACAACAACAACAACAACATATCAAGTGAAATTCCACAAAGTGGGGTCTGAGAGGGTAGAGTGTATGCATACCTTATCCCTACCTTGTGGAGATAGAAATTTTGTGAAAGACCCTTAGCTCAAGTGAAGTAAATCAAAGTAGTAATGCAAGGAACAGTAACACTAGCAACATAATGCGATCATCTAAACACTCTAAATCCACAGAATATGAAAAGAACAAGCAAAGATACTGAGTTTAAGCAACTTAAAAATAAAAACAAATTCACTTCAGAAATTGGAGTAAAAATAATATCCACTGGCAGAGAAGAGATTCTTGAAAGCTCATAATAGAAATGGAGGCTTTACCTGGTTCATAGAAGAACTTTGAGGAAGTTAATTCAAGGAAACATCTAATTTTCTTCACAAAAAAACTTACACCAGTTAATCTTTTTCAAATAATGAACAATGAACTCCTTAAATTTATGTACGTTAATTTTACTTTTCTCAGGAATAAAGTAACAACATATACAGTGTAATCCCACAAGTTAAATCGAGAGAATAAAGTAACGAACAATTAACTTAAATTTATGTAGTTAGTTGATTCAACATAATCACACAAGTGGAATGTTGAGAATAAAGTAATGAATAATGAAATTAATATGTAATTAGTTTTATTTTTCTGAGGAATAATGTATTGATAGCTTTGAGGAGGGGAAACATCCTGAATCTTGACTAAAGATATGAAAGTAGCAAACAATTGTCAGTTATATAATTCAGACAAAGTTGGTTAGAATCCATCTCTTTGGACACTTTAATGTAACTTTTTTTAAATACGTATCGGGACAAAATGCAGGAGTAGATTTTAACTCTTTTTTCTTTACTAACGGAAATTCCAAACATGGAAACTAATTTCGTTTACCAAGTAAAATGTATAATTAAAACAAATCAACTGATGTTCAACACTTTACCATAGTGTTTTTCTCTAATGATTTTATACATATCTAATGTGTGTGTTTGTTTCACTTTAGACGTTTGGTATTCAATATTGAAACTTGATTAATTTGAATTCACATTGCACATGGCCTATTCTATAAGATACTTACATTGAAGTTTGATTAATCTGAATTCACATCATGTCTGACCTCGAGGAAAACAATCACTACCAAAAGAATTTCGATATTCAGGACTCGAGACCTCTGACTAAGGAAGGAGTAGCCTCATATTTCACTATCAAAAGCATTAAAGATACATATAATATTAGAAAATAAATCACGTCTCAATAAAATGGGCCCTAAAAACGTAGTATCTTCTTTTCTTTAAGGCATGTGGTTATTTCCATAACTATACTTTTTGCATATTAAATAAATGATTTTCAAGTTTTATCCAAAAGAAAAAGGGGAAAAAGATTTAAAGTTGAGCAATAAACAAAAAGAAAGATGCCAAAGTTAAACCCTTAATTCTTCCTTAGTGCTTTCCGTTACGTCCCCATAGGACCATAACCTGCTTTTAGACTTTAATTCACTTATTTATCCATAAGTAAAATTGTCAGCGGAATGCGCGATTATAAGAAAAGTTAATAAATTTTTATAGAGAAAATACTCTATTTCACCCTTGAACTATATCCAAAACGGCTGAGACACACCTCAACTTAAAGGAGGTCCTATTACCCCCTCTCCCAATTAATTAAAAGTGTAATTTTGAAAACTTTAGTGCCTACGTGGCACATACGTGGCACAACACACTGAAGGGTCCACGTAAGTACACGTGTGTGCCACGTATGTGCCACGTAAACACTAAGGGTGTCAAAATTACACTTTTAATTAGTTGGGAGAGGGGGTAATAGGACCCCGTTAAGTTGAGGTGTGTCTCAGCCATTTTGGATATAGTTCAAGGGTGAAATAGGATATTTTCTCATTTTTTATATCAACTTTTCATTTAGCAAAAAAATAAATTAATAGATTGATAATTTCTTATTTTAATGTAGTGGTATGAAATATTCATATTCAGGTCAGGACAAGAAAAGATAATTTTTATCTTTTTTTTTTTGTTTAATTTGTAATTTTGTAAATAATTTAACTCAGTCCACAATGAATAGACCAACCCATCCAATAAAATACAACATTAGTAGTACACATATAAAAGGACCGATCCAACTATTTCGATCCGGTCTATCCAAGAAAGTAATAAAAAGGGGAGTAGGGTTTCTAAAATGAGCTAAGTGCAGCTCCACTCAAAGCAATCTTCCACCGCCCCCACCACTCTCACCATGTTTGCTTTTGTGAATCAAACCTTCGAACTGCTTTTTTTGTAGGTGATAAACACTAAACCTTGGATGGATGAGCTCAGCTTCTTGTCCATCTTACAAGAGTAAGTCCTCTTTCTTGTCTGACTTAATCTTAAATCCTGCTTCAGTACTTACAAATGATGCTCTTTCAACCATTTTAGTTGTGTTCCTCGGAGTAAGGGAGTACTCAATGATTTTGGTGCTACACATTTAGGTCTTGTCCACTGAGAGTTGATTTTGCATCCAGGTATCCTTTTTCTGCTAATGAGTTCAAATTTTTGACCTGACCTTACCACTAACTGTATCCATTTGGATCTGTAGTTATGGAAGGGATGGAGATTGAGAGATGCTCGAACCCACGGGTAATTGGATGTGACTAATTTCTTCAGCCGCATGCATTGAAGATCTGACGAAGTGACCCCCAAATCTACTGAGAAAGCTTTTTTGTTGGCCGGTGTAACTAGGCTGTATATGCTCTTCTTCTTTTTGTGTAGGTGCTCTGCTTCCGCATGCATTGAAGATCTGACGAAGTGACCCCCAAATCTACTGAGAAAGCTTTTTTGTTGGCCGGTGTAACTAGGCTGTATATGCTCTTCTTCTTTTTGTGTAGGTGCTCTGCTTGTAAATTAGTAGAATGAACACCCCTTTTCATTAGCCTTAGCAGTTTTCTTGATTACTGTAATCCTTATGTATGGATATTGCTATTTATCACTGTTTAGGATCCTTTTAGCTGCAATTAGTAGTTAACTAAAACCTATAAATGTGAACTGGTGCTCTAAAGCAATATTATCCAGACGATTTGCTAATTGATTTCCCTTTCTGTAAATGTGTAGTATCTGCACCTGTTTTGTTGCTAGTAACTGCCATATATTATGATCTTGTCTGCAATTTTCCATGGCATTTCGCATTTCTTTGTTAATAATTTTTGCATGAGTAATGAGTCAGTTTGAATGATTACCTTATTCTGCTGTGTGCTATTGCTATGTCTAGCTGCTTGTAGAATGGTTTCTGCTTCTGCCTCCATAGAATTAGTGTCCTCTATAGCTGCTCCTTCTGCATATAACAAATTTCCATTTGTGTCTCTTAAATAGAATGCTCATGAACTTCTTCCTGGATTTTCTTTTGATACTCCATCAGTATTATATTTTACCCAATCCTGTGCTGGTACCTCCCATAGAACTGGTATAGCTGAAATTTTAGGCTTCAATTGATTGAATTGCTTTAAGATGGCAGGCCATTCATACAGAAACTCCAATGCTGACTTTCTAACTTTAAGCAACATTCTTAGATGCCTAGTCACATTAAAAATCAACCTCTGCACTGCAATTCCTTTGCCATTATATTTCAGAGAATTTCTTCTCCTCCACAATTCTCACATTATGATTCCTGGAATTGTTCTATAGTATGCTTTTTCCCTTTTCTTGACTGTAGCTTCCCACTAAGCTAAAATGGTATTTCTTAGGCTCATCCCTTGTATGCGTATACATGTAAAAGAAGAGAAATAGGACCAAGTCCTGTTAGCTATTTGGGATCTCAACAACATATGAGACATAGTCTCTTGTGTTGGGTTTGACCGCACCAACATCTTGATGGTCCCTCTACTCTCCATCTTTTGATAGTATCATCTACTGCAATTTTACCTCTCCACATCCTCCACATGAAAAAACATATTTTGAAAGGCAATCCCTTTATCCACAGCTGCTTATAAAATTCAGTGGTGTTTTTCTTATGCCTCACATACTACCAGGCTAATTTCATAGTAAACTTTCCTCTTGTCTCTATGCTCCATATTGTTGTATCATCTTGTCCTGGTTGCTGATCTAGTTTCACCTTTTGCTTTATATGATCCACAATATCCTCTATGAACAAATCTGCCAACACATCCCCATTCCACTGGCCATTCACTACCAAATCTTTGACTTGCTTGTACCTATCATCCCATTCTTTACTATCTTGCAATACTGAGTACAAATCCCCTATGCCACTCCAATTATCATACCATATATGAACATCCCTACCCCTGAGCCTCCAATTTATAAGGTGATTTGTAGGATCCCTCACTTGCAGTATCTTTTTCCATACTTGGGAACCTCCTCCTATTTTCTAAACAATTTTCTTTGGATGGTATTTCCTGCAATATTTGTTTATCATATAATCACTCAAAATAGTTTTCTTGGTTCTAAAATTCCACCATAATTTACAAAATAATATTGTGGACACATTTTGCAATTGTTTAAAACCCAGACCGCCTTCCTCTACTGGCAAGCATAATTTGGGCCAAGATACCCAATGCCTGCCTTTACCTCCCACTGTACTATTCCAAAAGAACTTTGTAAACATTTTCTGAATTGCATCTAGTACATTCTTAGGTGGATTCATCACTAATAAACAGTGTATGGATATACTCTACAACACATGATTGATTAAAACAGTTCTTCCCCTAAAAGATAAAAGTTTACCTTTCCAAGCCTACAATTTGTTGCATATTCTATTCATTAGCTGCTGATAATAAACCTTCTTCTTCCTCATGTAGAAAATAGGACAACCTAAGTAATTGAATGGAAATTCTTGCCTCAATATTCCTGCAGTAGCCTCATCCATAACTACTACTCCATTAGAAACCCTTCCATGCATATACAAAATATTTTTTTCTTTATTGATCTTCTGACCTGAGACCCTCTCATATATGTCCAATGTTGATGTCACTAACTGCAATGTGTGCAAGTCAGCTTTACACATAATAATCATATCATCTGCAAAAGTAAGATGATTAATTTCTGGACTCCCTCTAGGCATACCAAACAGTTTGAATTCTTTCTTCTCTATCAATTCGTTTAAACTTCCAGATAATACTTCAGCTGCAATAATAAATAGAGTAGGTGACAAAGGATCCCCTTGTTTAAGACCCCTTGGGGACTTAAAAAATTCTTTAGGTTGTCCATTCATCAGTATAGAATACCAATTATTAGATAATAACCTGAAGATCATATCAATGATTTCTTCAAAAAAAACCTATTCTTCTTAGCACCTTAGTCAGAAATAGCCATTCAACTCTATCATAAGCCTTCATCATATCCAACTTTATTACCATATTAGGGATTTTACCTCTCTTTTTGATTTCAGAAACTATCTCTTGAACCACTAAGATATTCTCAGCAATGCTTCTCCCTTGAACAAAACTTGCCTGTTCCTCGGTTACAATATCTGGTAATATACTCTTTAACCTCTCATGTATGATTTTTGAAAAAATATTATTCACAAAGTTGCTAAGAGATATAGGTCTTAAATCTGCGAAAGTATTTACCACTGAATTTTTTTGGTAACAACACCAAATTAGTATGAGTGATAAATCTAAGAAGTTCATACCCACATAAAAAAAGCAATTATCATCTGATAAAGATCATTTAATAGTATATGCCAAGCATGCTGAAAGAAGGTATCTATCATACCATCTGCACTGTCTCTATTTAGACCCGTGACTGTCAATTTTACTTCCTTAATAGTTAGTATGCTTTTCAGTTTCACATTGTGATCTTCTGTTACTACCTTTGGCAACCCATCCAACATAGTAAAATTATCAGCATCTTCTTGCTTTTTAAATTAGCTTTGATAAAAGTTGGTTGTAGCCTCAACAATGTCATCTTGATGTTCCAACCAGTCTCCTTCATCATTCTGAATTCTATGGATCTTGAGTCTTGACCTTCTTCCTCTTACCATAATATGAAATTTTTTTGTGTTTCTTTCACCATCCTTAAACCATTAAAGCTAGCCTTCTGCCTCTAAAATTTCTCTTTCCTTTTTAGTTGTAAAGCTAATTCAGTTTGTGCTTTAAACAGATTAAATTTGTTTACCCCTATAGGATCTTCTTCAAATTGCTTTTTTCTCACTCTAATTACCTCTTCAAGAGTAGCTATTTCTTGAAATATGTTTCCAAAAGTTTGCTTACTTCACTGTGTCAAAGCTGTTTTAGTCTTCTTCAACTTTTGATGAAATATACTGAAAGGATTCCCTGCTATGTCCTTTTAATTTTTCCTGATAACCTCTAAGCAATATTCCTCCCTCAGCCAAAGTTGAGAAACCTAAATGACTTTACCAACTGCTATTGTATTGTGTTGCATTGCAACAATAGAGGTGCATAATTCGAACCACTTCTAACCAAATTATGTCAGTAACTGGAAATAATCCTTGCTATTTCTCATTGACAATGACTCTATCCAACCTTTTAAAAATACAGTTACTGTCTATTCTGCTATTCCACCAAGTGAATTTTCTACCCTTGAATCCTGTTTTCTCTAAATTACAAATGTTTATGCGCTGATTGAAATCTTCTGTTTCCCCAAAAGTGACTGGCAGGCCTCCCAGTTTATCCTTATCACTTCTTATGACATTAAAGTCACCTTCCACCAACCAAGGATCCTACATAGTATTTGTTATTTCTTCCAAAGCTTCTCACAATCTTAACCTATCAGTTTGATTGCACTTAGCATACACTAAATTCACCATCACTGTTACTCCAGCTTGTTGGTTCTCCACCTTGATAGTAATTTGTTGTTCTTCATCATAAACTACACTACAAGTCAAATTTGAGTCCATGAATACCCAAATTTTTCTTGAAGTGTTTGCTATTACATGCTGTATCCCCAGTTTTATTTTATAATATTCTACGTTATGATTCTCCTGAAATAGTTCCATAATACTAATGAAACCAAAATGATATCTCCTGTGCATAGTTATTATTCTTGTAAATGCTTTATATGTGTTTACAGATCTAATGTTCCAGATTAATGCATTCATTTGGACATATATTTAAAAATGTTGCTTCTTATCCTTATTGAATTTACCACATCTGTTGTATTTGTTCTCCTTCCTTTCTTTTTATTTCTCCCTTGTTTAGCTTTAATAGAATCCACCTTCTTTGGTGATAAGTCTCTACCAATTGATGCATTGTCAATATTATCACCTAAGTCTGCATCATCCATATCTTCCTACTTTTTATTCACATTATCCATCATATTCCCTGCTTCAATTGCCAAAGGCATGATATCCTTCAATATTATTTGTTTCTTCCTCTTTTCTCCTTCTTGTAATACCATAAGCTCTTTTGTCTCATTCTGTTGCTCAACTAGCTCTTGACTAACTTTCTTTGTCTAGTGTTTCTCCTATTCTTTATTGTGATCAACTTCTTCTTGTACTTGTTGTTGCTGCTCCCTATCTTCTATCTGTTCTTTGGTACTACTATCCTTCTGATTTGGATCAGTGGTAACTCCTTCATTAGGAACTTGTTCTGCTACGACTCCTTTGCATATTTTCCAACTCTTTTATTGACCTAGTCCTTTGTACTTTCCTGTACTACTGCTTTACTAATTATTTGTTGCCCTTATACTCCTCCATGTTCTAAGGCATAAAATGCATTTGAAGTCTGGATTTCAACCTCTTTTTGAACCTCTCCTATAATGTGACCAAATTTATATTTCTTATATTTATTCTTTCTCATTTTCCACAATGACTATTATCCTTTACTGCATCTGCTCCTCCCTTCTTCCTCTCTGCATTGACCTCCTTCTCCTCAGAAGCTTTTTCTACCCTTTTGTTTTGTTCCTACTTAAATAATTCTAGATGAATATTCCAATACGAATCCTCATCATGTTCCTGTAGACTACATTCCTTGCAATATTTTGGCTAGTGATCATACTGAATATGAATCCATTTTAATTTTACTTCCCCTGTGACATCATTTTCCTCATTAAACTTCACCCTATGGGGTAGTTTAGCTACCAAATCCACCTCAATCTTTACTCATGCACAACTCGGTCTTGTATGGTTTTTAGTAGCCATGTCAAGTGATAAAGGTTTACCTACTATTGAAGCAATTGAAAAAATAGCCTTCTTTGCAAAGAAATTAGGAGGTAAATTAGGTAAAAGGATCCAAGCAACACCAATCGTAGTTTCAATATCAGGCTCAAACCACGGATCCCATTTAAGTGTTCTCATTTGCCATAATCTGCCATTAGCCTTGAGATAGCATGCAATGGTTGATAGCAACTTAACGTAATCTTCCAGTTGATTCAACCTTATCAATATGTGCCTCTCACCCACTACGTCAATTGTGCAATCTCTCTTGATCCCACACTGATTTGGAATCATCTTTCTCAATTCATTAATAGTTGGTTTACTGTGTGAGAATTTACCCACAACTGCACATTGTAAATTCTCTTGAATTATCATGCTTTGTACCCCATGCATCATTACTACCGGCTTAGGAGTAACCCTAACATTCTCATGCACGTGTACTTTAGGTTTTAAAAGAACAAAATATTTAGGAGCATTATATTTGTAGTTAATGTCACTCTCTGTGATCTGTGTCTTAGATCCCTCCGGTGGCTTGCTCCCACTGGAAGTAGTGGCTATATCGATCGGAAAATACTCAAGTTTTAGTGAAGTTGCATGAGCTACCGCCGTTAGGTTTCGCTCTATACAAAATGTATCATATAGTTTGAATGACAAATATTGATAATTTTTATCCTTATCTTCATTTGAGATATGATTTTTTCTTTCATTTTTTCCTAATATGCAAATATAATTTTTTTGCTTCTTTTTAAATAAGCACAAATTATTTGTATGTATTTAGTAGAACAAGTATAAAGTGATTGCTGATATCTCTCCTATACAATAAAGAAGCAGAAAATGCAAAAATAAAACAAAACTCATGGTCAAGATCATAGTTGGGATGATAAAGTGTTTGAGAAATTTATCTCTAGGTAACTACCATTAAGAACGGCAAAGCAACAGGAAACGAGGTTCAACTACATCAACAAGGTCTAACAAACATGAGAAGACTTGATATATTTTCAAGAACTTTTCAACAGGTTTCAGGAAGGAGATAAGGAGAAGAATCAAATTGATATAGGGCGATAATTTTTTTAATTTGTCTCAAGTACAAAGATGACGGAGCTCCACTCTACTTTCCTCCTTCTTTTATTTTATTATTTTATTAATAGTCTCATTTTTAATATCATCTTAGAGTGTGTTATAAACACTGTGATGATCATAGAGCATTTGATTCTTTCAAAGTTCTTATTTCTTACATACTTGCTAGTATTAGTAGAGTTTAACCTCATTAAGATTTGTAGGTAAGACCTAGCCCACCTTACTTGTACTTATTGTTTTTTGAGGTTCTTTGATTATTAATGTAAAGGTTTACTCTGAGTGGCCAAAAATATAAAAAATAAAGTGGCGCTAAGAGATTGTTAGAAAAAGGTGTAAAATTATAGCAGTAATTTTGATAATCAGAATGTAATTTTATTAGTAATACTAAAAATACGACAATGACTATGAAAATAATGAATAGTTGTGAAATAGGTCTCGAGTTCAAGTCCTGGGTATGAAAAAATCTCTGGTAGGAAGCTCTATCCCCGAATGGGTCTACCAGACACGAATTTAGATTAGTCGGTCTCCACTACGGATATCGAACACTGGATAGAAACAAAGAAAAATAGATTTAAAAATTATTTTCGTTATGTAAATACAATGTCACGATCCAAAAATACAAGGGTCATGATGGCACTAGTCGCGACAAATCTTGACATGTAAGTATATCACCCAAACTAATACACAATGGGAAAAACACAAAAATACCTCCAAGGTAAGACTTCTAGAATGAAGCCAAACCACAAAGAAATAATAAAAGCGAAAAGAATAAAATCAAAACACGCAGCCATAACTCCCAAATCTGATGTCAACAGTATAAGAACTACTAATATAATTCTGGAGTCAAATACATCAGAAAAATAACTAGAAAGAAAAATATCTATCTTCGAACTATAATAAAAACATAACTAATTTAGAAAGACAGAGGTGAACTCCGAACGTATGAATATCGAATTGCTACCTTGAGAAATCTGAAGGCGCTCGAAATCAACTAGTCTGAGTCGCATCGGAACCTAAAGCTGTATTGAAAGGATGAAGTAGGAGTGAGTATGGTCCACTTGTATTCAATAGGTATCAAAGGCTCACCAAGCAAAGTAGAAAATAAAGCATACAAAATACACACTAAGGGCACGTCACTTGCATTCAGAAAAGTCCCACAACAGTAGCCCACACCACTTGTACTAACAGTTCTAATATATCGCATATATTACAAAAACACACCAAGATAGTACACAAGTATGCATTATGTCACATATAAGTAGAACAAGAGACAACATGTAGATACAAGATCATCAAATACAAGTAAAAGAAGGTAAGACAAATTCATAGATGACAAGTCAATATTGCAATACAACACAACATAAACACAATAAAGTAAGTACAATGTATATGATGAGGATGATGATAATGATGAATAAGATCATCGCATAACCTCCGGGATCGTTGCTCAATCCACATATACACCCACGAAACTAAAGCTTTCTGACGTAAGACCCATGAGGGGTTTATTAACCCGTATACAATCCAAATATCGCATATCTCCTTTCTGAAACATCCCTTGAAAAGGGTTTTATAAGGTGTTACAATATCTTCTCCCGGCATATCCCTCGGAGAGGGTTTTAAAAAAGGTGTTGCCACTGTTACTTAAGTGTTGCCACGGTGGTAACAATGTTTTAGAATGAATATGATATGAGGATGTAATGCTCACAACCAATCACAATGAGTATTTTCATAACCAGCTACATGATATATTTTCACAACCTACCATAATGATACATTTTCACAACCATGTGAGTCAATATCCACTTATTATTTTCATTTCATCCATGAATTTTCACATGCCTTATACACCAACAAGTATGAATATATCACAATACATCAATGATACCATATTAGGCATTTCAACAACACAATACAATTATTAACATATATTCAGGGCTATCAACATCGCATAGGACTCTACACAGTCACACACATCACATAATATCTCAATTTTGATAATTACATAACATATAGGTCCCCACACGGGCACAAAACATAGATGGATATTTTTCATGATTAGTTCTCACCATTAACATCCATTTTGTACCATCATTTACTACTCAACTCAGTCTGAAAGAGTTAAGTCAAAACCTACCTCGAATGCCGAAATCGATCTACTACACTTTGAACTCATGACCTTACTTTCTACGAATGATCCCAAACTCCACTAAAAATATAAAATATGGAATCTATGCATAAAAAAAATTCAACGACACTCATATTGACTACTTTTAATTCGGGGTTAAACCGGACCTCCGGAACGAATTTTTAAAAAAGAAGGGCAAAATTGGAACTTTACTTTTAAAATGTGTTTCCCACTTTTTTAGGAACCTACAGTTAGAAACCCAAGTCAAGTCGAGTAAAAAATGAGGTTTAAATTGAAGAAAAATTATTTTTAAGCTTTACTGGATAAAATCTTTGAAATTCGAGTTAAAATCAAGAATCGGAGTTGTTTTGAAGATTAAATTGATGAAAAACTAGTAATTATAAGCTAAAAATATAATTCAAGTGAAAAGGAGTGAAATTGGGGTTAAGAATCAAGCCCTAAGATTTTTGGGATTTTTAAAAATTAATCAAGAAATTACTAAGAAAAAGGTGAATTCTTACCCTAAATGCGTAATAAAATCAAGAAAATAGATGTTAATCTAGCTTCCCAATCCCCCAAAAACTTCACTTTTAAGCTCTCACACTATTTTAGAGTATAAATGAGTAAAATTGGCCCAAAAACTCCTATATTAGTGCAGATTTTCGGCACTAGCGGAAGGAAAAACTGTTTTTTTTTCTTTTAAAGTCCAACTCGGTCTTCGATAGTGTGCCCCAAATTTGTTTGGAATCCGCTATATGCAAACAAACTATGAAATTACACTAAATTTAACGCTCTGGACTCAATGGAGATATGAGATTTTTGAAAAAAAATATTATTTTCACAAAATTGACCCCTGAAATTCAAAATCATAATTTTCCAACTCGAAGGTCGAAATGAGATTTAAAAGTCATAAAATCACACCAGACATGTTACCACCCTAAAATTGGCATTCCGGATCTGCTGACGAAGTCAGATTTTTCATCTGAGGTTGTTTCGATCAAATGTGGATTATATCTCTAATTTTTCCAACTTTTCGACCAAAAGGTCTAAATGAGCTCGGGTTCATCGGGGCCCGAACCAAAGGTCTACCTAGTATAAAATTGATATTTCAAAGCTGTTGGCACATCCGTTGCACGGATTAAAAGATATCCACATAAGTCCAAAATAAGGCTCTCGAAGCTTTCAAAAACCACAATATTGCATAAATGGTACCAAAATGCATTAGAAACCGTACCGATCACCCTCACACCCAAGAAATACCATAATTCAACTATTGAGAGGGGTAAAATAGTTAAATCATATAGAAATACATAATTCATATATTTCATTAAAAAGTTGGTAGTTACATACAAGTACTTCCCCCAAATTAGTGGTAACCTGCATAAAAGTTTTAGAAATAGGGCAGATCTATTTCTAATTTTTAGTTTATATCGTTAGATAGACAAGTGAACACTGAACATCTTTCCGCAATTAGTAAGTCATAGATCACAACACTACCGGATGTAGCTTGGACAAGTGAACACTGAACATCTTCCCGCAATTAGTAAGTCATAGATCACAACACTGCCGGCTTTAGCTTGGACAAGTTCCCTTCTCAGGTAAGAATAAAGTATCGGGAGATTTTTAGGAAAAAGGATATAAATAGCAATTATTCGGATGAATTATTGACACAAAAATGGCTATTGAATTTTAATTTTATTTTCTATCTATTTGTTGGTAGTTTTATACAACACTGATACAAATTTAATATATATTTTATACTGGTATGTATTCTATACAATAAAGATACAATATATATATATATATATATATATATATATTATACTAGACTCTGGGAACGTTCTTGCACGTTTATCCCTTACTATTGTATAGCATATAATTGTGAAAAGAAAAATTGCATATCAAACAAATAATAAACCTAATTTTTCATGAAATTTTTTTTACTATTTTTCTTTTTCACCAAAAGATCACATATCTTTTGTTAAAAGAAAGTTTATGTCTTCACAATTATACGAAAGTACAATAAAGGATAGACAAATAGTACATATGTTTTTGTTAATAGAAAGTACACGTGTAACGCCCCGAGAGTACACCCTGGGTGTCACACGGTGCTTATAGTCCCGAGGGACCACAAGCTAATCCATGAGCTGGTAGCTGCTGTGAGCACTGAATAATAACATAATAAATGCGAAAGAACAACTGACTAGTCATAAAGTTTTATCAACTGAACCAGTACTGAAACATGAATCTGAATAAAAATAACTATTTGAATCTGATAAAATACTGATAAACTGAATAACTAAATGTCATGTCCGAAAGCCTCTAAACTTAACTGAATATGAGTTGATGGGACAGGCCCTCAACTAACTACTAAACTGAAAGCATGAAATAAAATAATCTATCCTCGAAATATGAAGACTCACCACTGCTACTGCTGTGAGCTTGAGAAGTCTAAGCGCGATCTAGGAACTGGACGTCCGAACCAATTATATGATACATCATAGCGCTAATGAAAAAGTATGCAATCAGTACTTTGAATGTACTGGTATGCTAAATGAGGTAAGCTAATATGCATGGTTTTATGAACATGGGTAAATAATCATCTGAATAGGTATGTATAACATATGTTATTGAATAGAATGCATGAAATCTAGAGTTACTAAGAATATATGAAATCTGTAAATACTGAGGAAGTATGACCAAGCATGTAACATGAACTAAATAAAATCTATAAACTGAAATACTAAAATAACTGATATCTGTAAGCTTTGGTCAACCAATAATGAGATTGAGTATCTGAACTGATTATTAGACTGAAACTATAGTTGATACTGTGGGAGGTATCATCTAACCGACATACCACGATCTGAGCTAATCAAGGTCCAACCTGTAACACCAGTTGGAAGGGTGTTAGTACCGTGCCACAGGTACTAACGCTGGCTATATGGATTCACTAAACTGGTATACTGTATGGTCTCGAAGGACTAAGGGTGTCAAGCCTAATCTAACGGGTGACCCCTGAGAGATAGTCAAGCCTAAACTGACAGGTGACTTCTCATATCCTACGCTGGCTACGTAGTTCTAGAGTATAGGGACTGCTACTAATGACTCTGCCTATTTGACGGGGAAGCCGTTATCTCTGCACTCGCTTGGTGCTAAGTCCTACTCCCAACTGAATGACACTGGATGCTAAACTGTTCTGAGTTTAACTGACTGATC
The DNA here is from genome assembly GCF_002878395.1 of Capsicum annuum. Taxonomy (NCBI): domain Eukaryota; kingdom Viridiplantae; phylum Streptophyta; class Magnoliopsida; order Solanales; family Solanaceae; genus Capsicum; species Capsicum annuum. The sequence continues at coordinate 152,841,756 of NC_061111.1, read as the reverse complement.
TAGTAATGCTCATAATATATTCTGAAGTTATCCTGAAGATACTGAGACGAGACTAAGTAAACAACTATGATTTTTGAGTATTCAGTACCCCCAGGACTCAAAAGCAAAAATAGCTAACATGATACTTAAGCTTAAAGGACATAACATGCAAGCCTCTATCAAATCTTCACTCTTGTAGGCATTTTATCAAACACTTGTAGTTCATAGTTTATTCAAATCATGGAAATGTTATGGGACTTGTAGTAATAGCATGAATTCAACATGAATAGCACTAAATCATGATTTAATCCAATGAATGACAACATTAAAACGTGGAGAATTGAATAACAATATTAAAACGTGGAGAATTGAATAACAACAATAATTTCATTTATACATGGTGTAAAATCATAGTTCATGGAGATTCATAGGTGAAATCATAATCTAAAACAAAATAACTTGAAAGGATCACAATTTTTGCAATTTAAACCGGATACTTGGACTCCATGGGTGGAAGGAACCCATGGATAGACATCTTATATACCTGGGTTAATAAATTTGACAGGATTGATGGCGAGATTTCTTAATATTTAATCTTGTATTTGAGAGCTAGGGTTTTAATGGAGAGAAATTTGATGAACAATGAGCATATGTTGCTTAATTTCAAGATTAATCTTCTGTTTACACGGTTTGGGGGCTTGATAAAAGACAAGATTGCCCTTAGGATTTAAAATCCCGCAACTGGAATGTCGATTAAGGCCTCACTGCGATGCGGTGAGTGGACCATCGCGATACCCACCGCAACGCGGTGGAATCGCGGTGACTCTCTGGATCGTGACAATTGTTGTTTTAGGGTTCACCGTAACGTGGTGCAACCGTGGTGACTCTCTGAAAATTGACAAATGTCAAAATGGCCTTCATCACGACGCGATGACATGCTCATCACGATACTCACCGCGACGCGGCCTAATCGCAGTGAGCTACTAGTTTGCCAATTCAAATGCGGTTCAATCCCCGTTCAAAAATCCTAAAACTTACCCGAAATAAGCTATTTTACAGCTTCTAAGTGTTACAAGTACATGCTAAGGGTTGGAATGAGCTAGAAATGTTCGGGGTATTATAACACGTCTTTAGAATTATACAAAAATACAAGAAAGGATAGCATGTGATGCTTGGTGAATGCATTATTTTATGGGACTAGTTTAAGCACACGTGTCTCGCACGTGTAATCTTTGTTTACTTAAAATTAGACGATTTTGTCTATTGCGAAGCTTTTTAACGAAGTGCAAAAAGTTCTCACTTTAATATAATAATGTAAACATAACATATATTTTACCGTAAGCACATATATATATTTTTTCACTAGAAGTTTTAAGTGGTTAATGGATCATCACTTTTGCATATGTCATGCAGTACCTCCTTTCCTTACTGCTAGAGGCTAAGAGAGACACATCAATTTGAATCATATTTGTGGTATGGTTATTTTTTTTCTATATTAAATTTTTTTTCTTATTTTTAAAGTTAAATCTTTAGAAAATATTTGACTACTTATTTAAATTTGTAAAAATTGGGTACAAATTTTTAAAAATTGGGTACTTCTCAGATTTTTCTTGGTGCAAAGAATTGAAAGTGAAAAAATTTGAGAGTGGAAAAATATGATAAGAAACACGTAAATTTATGAGGGGGAACAAGAAGAGTCCTAGAACTAAAAGTGAATAGCGTGTTTGAATTTTATAAGGAAAAGAAAACTCCTTTAGTTAGTTGTCCAATAAGTTCACAAAATGATGTGATTTCTTGTGTTATTTTATTTAATAAATATATTATATTACATAGTTGAAAAACATTGTGGTACCTTTTTTGTTTGGGTTATAACTATTATTAGTTTTGGTAATAAAGTTGTAACTATACAAAAGGAAAATAATTTAGGAAAAAATATCGTAAATTTTTTCTTATAACAATTTTTGAGCAAAATAAAACCTCGTAATCATAGGATTTATTACTTGGTTATAATATAGGGGTCCTAATACGATTCATACTTTGAATTCAATTAAATTTTGGTCTTCAAAAATTTTTCCTGTAATATATTTTAGGAGTCTTTTAATTTTTCACAATTTAGGAGACAATATTATAAAGATAATTAATTAATAATTAAGGAAATAAGTGAAAAAAATGACTTTATCTATGTAGGGTCTTTTAATGAAGGAAAAAAAATTCATACAGGTGCATGCAAATGTCTTTGACCCTCAGGCTTTTGTTGCACCTTTTGCACCTCTCTTCAATGCACACTAGATACCCAGCCCTCAACGCCTCCCATTGTGCTCTCCTAAGCATATTAGGACATGAATCGTATGTTCATGAAGTTCCAACTCCCAATCTATATACCTGTTCAAAACATAATTAGTTAAACGACTTAAACATAGTATCAAAGCAGACAGAGAGGTTAGGCATACGTACTTGGGAATAATTTAGTATTTTAGATAACGAATCTCTACGTGAGTATAGTACTCAGATTGTTCAATCTCTTCATGTTCAAGGTAGGATGCAAAGCCATGCGTACGACAATTGGCAAACATAGCTTCATTTGATACTGGCAATGTTTCGGTGGTGGCCAAAATACATGGATGAATAGAGCAAATGAAACCATGGGCAGCCCTAGCTTGTAAAATCCCTATTTCTCAACAACATTTCCCTTGCTGTAGCAATTTCTTTCTCAAGTGCTATACGCGATCTTACCTTAAACGCATCTAAAACCCCTTTGCTCCTCACATTCACTTTAGCATTTATGTATTGGTTTGTAAGTGTTCACTTTTGCTCATCTGAATTTTTCATGAAGTTATATGACAATTCATTCTTAGATCTGTAAAATAAATTTATATATATAAGTTTAGGATCATGATATACAACGGTAACAGAACAAAAATGCAACCAAAAGAAATAAAGAAAAACTCATGACTTGCATGGTGTGTTGGATGCCAAAAAAAATATTTTTCTAGAAAAATAATATTCTTTTTTGTGTTTGGTACACAAAACATGATGGGGTGGAGGGCAAGGTGTGTGGGATGGTGGGAATGGGAGCTATAGGGGAGGGGGCATTGGAGGATGGAGAAGGGGCAATCGAAGCAAAATGTCACTTGTAGATTACTTGTGGATTTGATTTTTTCCTACTGAAATCATTATCTTCATTTTTTAAGTATTTATTTTTATAGAAAAGTGATGTTTTCTGAATTTATTTAGTGACCAAACATTAAAAGAAATTGAAAAAGGTGTTCGTCTATAGCGCACACAACCTAAATTTCAATCTCTCTCTCTCTCTTTCTCTCTCTCTCTTTCTCTCTCTCTCTCTATATATAATCTATATCTATATCTATAATATATTAAAAGTGTGAAGATTCTTAGAAATATGGTTTGAACTTTTTGTCGTTCATTAAAAGTCTTTGTTTTAGACAAAATCATTTTTTTCACTATTTTTTTCTAATATTTAAGAGTTGAAAAACAATTAAATATATTTATCAAAAAACTTTTCCTTATTAGAAGCCATCAGAATTAATGACAACTATTACATTTTTCATTAGTTTAAGAATTTTAAATCAATAAAATTTGATTTTAAGAAGATTTGACAAATCTAGAAACAAATATAAAAGCGTTAGAATAAGAAAAATTTAAGAAGTACCAGGTTTTAAAAAGTTTGAAGTACGTAATAAGAATATAATCAATGATTTTATAAAGATATGACTTTAAAAAACAAGAAAAGATTTTAAATATAGGAAAAAATAATTGTGCCACAAATATGGTTAAAATTGGTGTGTCTCTCTTAACCTCTAGCAGCAAGGAAAAAAAGTATTGCATGACAATGAAACTTCTGGTGGTAAAATATATATGTGCTTACACTAAAATATATGTTTATGTTTACATTATTCTATTAAAGTGTGAAGGATTTTTGAAAAGTGATTTGGACGTTTTACACTTCTTTAAAAATCTCCGCAACAGATAAAACATTTAATTTTGAATAATCAAATGTTATACGTGCGGGGCACGTGCTTTTAGTATATATATAAGATTCACCTGGGCGATGAGTTTATTTTAGTGTACAAAAATGATTTTTTTTTAAAAAGCTTGGGGACAGAGGTAACGGTGAGGAAATTACAAGGTAGAGAATCGAATTTTTACTATCAAGATATATAGATTTATGTATTCACTAACTAAGCTACTAAGATTAAGATTATAAGAAATTTTAAATGAAAAAACGCTAAATTAAAATCACTTTGAACAAGCATAGAAAGACTTGATTACCAAAACGCTATATAGAGAGACACACAATTTTGATCAATGAATCTAGATGTCGAAGGCTGAACAATGACAGATTAACATTCATTAGGGTTTATGTTAATAGAACTTTATTGAAAGAAAGAAAGGCTAAGGTTTACAATATAATCTGAAAAGCATGAAAACTAACTAAAACAAAAGTAGGCTATATATATACATAGCCAATAACCTAAAGGTCCATAAACTAAAGGCCCAATAACATATGGGCTAACATCCCCCCTCAAACTCACAATGCAACAACAATAAGCATTGAGAGTTTGTCACACAAAAAACGAAATCGAGACGCCGACTGAGCCTTCGTAAAAAGGTCAGCAATCTGCAAAGACGATGGAACAAAAGGAAGCGATATGGTCCCGAGCTGTAAATGATGACGGGTGAAGTGACAATCAATCTCAATGTGCTTCGTACGCTCATGGAAGACAGAATTCTTTGCAATTTGTACCGCACTTTTGTTATCACAATGCAGGGGAGTAGGCATAGAAATGTGAACCCCCATATCTGCAAGAAGCCAACGTAACCAAATAATCTCACATGTGGTCACAGCCATAGCACGATACTCAGCCTCCGTGGAAGATCTAGAGACAACATCTTGTTTCTTGCTCTTCCACGAGATTAAAGAGTCTCCAAGAAACACACAAAAACCAGTGGTGGATTTACGATCATTGCGATCTCCATCCCAATCAGCATCACTATAGGCTCGCAACTCGAGAGATGACGTCGAGGGAAACAAGAGATTCTGAAACTGAGTGCCACGAAGATACCTTAGAATACGAAGTACAGCTCCCCAGTGAACAGAAGTAGGAGCAGTAACAAACTGGCTAACAACATGAACTGCATGTGCTATATCTGGACGAGTAACCGTAAGATAAACCAAACTACCCACAATAGTCCGATAAAGACTCGGATCTGATAATGGAACACCATCACTAGGAGAGTAACGTGCATTGGTTTCAAGGGGAGTATCTACAGTCCTGTTGTCAGAAAGACGCGCCCGTGTAAACAAGTCAGATATATACTTAGTCTGAGAAAGAAGATACCCTTTCTTAGACTGAGCCACCTCAATACCCAGAAAATAACGCAGCAAGCCCAAGTCCTTCATTGCAAATCGATGAGCCAAATCATGCTTCAATAACTCAATACCACTATCATCATCACCAGTAATAATCATATCATCTACATATAAGGACAATAGAATTCGCCCTGCACTTGTACATCTAACAAACAATGCTGAATCATGGTTACTCGGGACAAATCCAAGGGAAGTAATAACAGTGGAGAATTTCTCAAACCAAGCACGAGGGGCTTGTTTGAGACCGTATAAAGCTTTTCGAAGCCGACAAACTTCACCTGGCTGGTGGTCAATACCTGGGGGAGGAGTCATATAAACTTCCTCGTGGAGATCACCATTCAGAAAAGCATTCTTGACATCCATCTGAAATATCTTCCACTGTCGAACGGATGCAACAGCAATCATAGTGCGAACAGTCGTCATCTTTGCTACGGGGGAAAAAGTCTCCTCATAATCCATACCATATTGTTGTGAGTACCCTTTTGCCACAAGTCTTGCCTTGTATCGCTCAACAGACCCATCAGATTTTGTTTTTATCTTATACACCCATCGACAACCAATCGCATGCTTACCAGGTGGGAGAGTAACCAAATCCCATGTATGTGTATGATGAAGAGCAGCAAGTTCCTCAGCCATAGCATTCTGCCAAAGAGGATCAGACACAGCCTCTCTATACGACTCAGGTTCAGACAAATGATGTATGTTTGCAATAAAGGAAGCAAATGAGGCTGAATATGTAGAATAGGAAAAATCTGGCAGTTTGGTGGACTTACAAGGTCGAGTAGACCTCCTCAGAGGTGGTGGGTCTCCAGTCTCAACAGTCGAAGGAGCAGACTCAGGCACAGGCGAGGCTGAAGCACTATCAGGTGGCACACCAGAAGGCATGGATGGATCCGGAACTGGAACCTCTATGTCAATCCCAAAGGGATCAATAAGCCGAATATCTGACTTTGTCACATCATGGGTTTTAGCTGGAATGGAATAAAAAGGAATATGTTCCAAAAAAGTGACATGTCGTGAAACATATAATTTCTGACTTACAGGATCATAGCAACGATATCCTTTTTGTCCAATACCATACCCCAAAAACACACATATAGCTGATTTTGACCCTAACTTATTTCGTTCAACATGAGGACGAAGAACAAAGCAAGTACATCCAAAAACTCATAATGCAGAATAATTCGGCGGGTGACCATATAGTTTCTCAAACGGAGACATCCCTGAAGTCAATGCAGTAGGAATACGATTAATCACATATACAGCAGTTAGGACTGCTTCTCCCCAAAAAATACTAGGAACCTCTGCAGACAAAAGTAAAGAGCGTGCTGTCTCAACAATATGACGATGTTTTCTTTCTGCTAGACCGTTCTGCTCAGGAGTGTCGGTACACGATGACTGGTGTATAGTACCATCAGAGGCAAGTAACTAAGTGAAGTCATTAGAGGTATATTCACCCCCTAAGTCACACCTGAAACACTTTATCACAGCCGAATGTTGTGTTTTAACAAGGGCTCTAAAGTTGTTGTAAATGCCAAAGAAATCAGATCTGCGTTTCATAAGATACACCCAGGTATAACGAGTATAGTCATCTATAAACGAAACATAATAGGTCGATCCACCCTTAGTGGATACTGGCGCTGGTCCCCATACATCAGAATGAATAATATCAAAAGGAGCAACAGAATAAGACACACTTTTATTAAACGGTAAGGCAGAAAATTTTGCCAGTTTACAACCACTACAATCTGAAATATCACTAGTGTTCACATGACCCAAAGCACCACTAGAGACCAAAAAATGTAAACGTGAAACTGACACATGTCCTAATCTGGAATGCCAAAGGTAAAACTGAGAAGACAAAGGACTCAAACGAAAAGAAGATAAATCTATGCTAGAGGCAGCAACTGCAGACACTTTGAGATTCTCCAAGACATAGAGTTCCCCCAACCTATGGCCGGTCCCAATCACCCTCTGAGTGTGTTGGTCCTGTATAACACAAACAGAATCAGAAAAAAACACCCAATTACCAGCCTTACACAACTGACTGACCGAAACAAGATTTAAAGCAAGTTTGGGAATGTAATAAACATCAGAGAGGACAATGTGAGGGGTAGTAACAGAACCAACACCCTCGACTGACATAGGTACAGCACTCGCGGACATAACAGAGATTGGTGAAATGGGTGACAAAGAACCAAACGATGACAAATGAGGGGACATGTGATGAGACGCACCAGAATCCAATATCCACAAGGAGGAAGGAATACCTGAGGTACTAGAAGAAACTGAACCCGAATGAGACATAGATGCTGACATGGCCGTAGGATTAGAAACGAAGAACTGTCTGAACTGTTCGAAAACCTGGGGATCCAACGCAGAAGGTGGCATAGTGCTAACAGACTCAACATCTACAGATGGTGCAGCAGCAGCGAACTGTGGAGGACGAGATGACCATGGAGGAGCACCAGAGGAGCGTGACGGAGACTTTTGCTGCCCATATTTCTGTTGCTGCCCAGATTGAGGCTGTTTGACCTTGTTAAGTAACAACGGACACTGAGCCTTCCAATGATTTTTCTGTTTGCAGAATGCACACTCATCAAATGCAACGTTAGGAGATTGTCGAGTCTGAGTACGTGGTGGCCTAGACTGATCAGTTGAAGCAGCAAACACGACAGGAGTAGTAGTTACTGTAGACCCTTTATCCACTTGAGACTTGATATGAGTCTCCTCTGCAATCAGTTCATGAACCACAGAATCAACAGTAGGGAGGGGAGATCGATGAAGGATTGTTCCACGTAGGCCCTCAAAGTCAGAACGTAGTGCCATCAAAAACTGAACCAAGCGTTGCTCTTCCCGTCTAGCAATGTACGGCCCAAAACCTTTTAACTCTGCAGATTCAGTAAGTGCCAATTGATCCCACAAATCCGACATGGCAGCATAAAAATCTTGAATACTGAGATCATGCTGTTGAAGAGCACGGATATCATACTCCAACTGGTACTGCTTAGCAAAATTAGACTGAGTGTACAGTCTTTCCAAATGATCCCAGACCTCCTTTGCTGTGTCATACTTAGCCAATTGCATACCAATTGACTGAGTTACAGAATTGTTGATCCAAGTGATAATCTTGGAGTTATTAGTTTCCCATAAGTCCACCAACAAATAAAAATTTTCAGTTTTATCATCGATAGGTCTTAGTTTTACTCCAGTGATATAACCCCACATATTCTTCCCACGAAGAAAATTCTTCATGACATAACTCCAATAGGCATAGTTCTTACCATCTAATTGAGTACTAATGGACTGGAGAGAATCATCCTTTCCAGTCATTGTAAACACAGCAACACACAAACAATTCAAAAAAACAAAAAGATGCAAAACCCTAGGTTGAACAATTCCGAACGAACAACAATGGCAGCAAGCAAAAGAACGAAAGACGAACAATACCAGACAGCAAACGAATACAGCAGCACCTCAAAAATTCGGGGCTCCGCCCCGAACCCCGGACGGGGGCGCGCTGCCCCCCGTACCCCCCAGCGAACTCACCGCGGAGTTCGATCCGCGCAGTAGGTGCCTGCTACAAAATCTTCAACCAACAAATCAAAGGACATGGATCAAACTAGCTTTGATACCATGTTAATTGAACTTTATTGAAAGAAAGAAAGGCTAAGGTTTACAATATAATCTGAAAAGCATGAAAACTAACTAAAACAAAAGTAGGCTATATATATACATAGCCAATAACCTAAAGGTCCATAAACTAAAGGCCCAATAACATATGGGCTAACAGTTTAATCTTGAAAACATATAGAGTATTAGAAAAATATGAATTAGCTCAAAATTTGAATTTCAATTCATTGCTAAGTAACACATATATGTTATGATCTTTTGATAAAACCTCATTATTAATGATGAACTTTTAATTTTATAGCTATGGAAAAAGAAAAGCATCTATTTATGTGTGTGTATATGTGTTTATGTTTGGGTGTGTGCATGTGAATCAAGTAAATCAAGGCATAACTAAAAATTTTGGATACATTTTCATTCCATGAATTGCAACTCAATTAATTTTCCTAGGCATAACGAAAAAATTTGGATATATTTTTATTCCATGAAATGCAATTCAATTAATTTTATTTTTGTCTTCTTATAAAATGATTATAGCGCCAGAGAAATCTGAAAGTTACCGAGTAAACTTGCAAAAAATTTGAATATCACTAAAGTAGAACCATGGAAGCTAGTATGTCCCCTGCAAAAATCCATTTCTAGCACTAACATTCTTGAAGTAAATAAAATCTAGAAATTAATTGCAGCTTACAAGCAAAAAGTTCTATTAAAAAGATAGTAACAACTTGAATAAAGAAACAAATGAAATCTAGAACTGAAGTACATGACACACCAAAAATTGGCCTTAAGTTTCATCATTTTTGAGGAACTAGTAATAACCGTCCGTGTTTCGCACGTCTAATCTTTGATTATTTAAAGTTAAAATTTAATGTAGTTATTTTTTACTTTAGTTAATTTCAGAATTTTAAATATTAAGAAAATAACGAACTACATTAATTTAAGCATAGTAATATAACACAATTACTTGTAATAAATTAACAATGAGGTAAAAAATTATAATACAGAAAGCAAGATTTCTAAGCAAGTAAAATTTTAGCCGAAAAAGATAGATAACAAATTTTAGACTTAAAAAAAATTATTTCTAGAGAAAAAATACCTAATCAAACATTTTTTACCTAATCTCTATCATAATTCATATGCATGACATAAAAAACATTTGTCATATTTGGTATCGAGTCTCTGGACCATTGACAAATTTATAAGTAGCAAATAGATATGGGTTGTAGTGGAATGATCGAAGTCTCTTCACCCTTAATAAGATATCTCAAAACATATATAGTGAGCAGCAGCCTTATCGATCTATTTCTCTTAATAAGAACACGTTAAGAGTAAAAGAGGCGAACTATTATCGTCCTTCTTGAAGAGAATGACATACTCGATGAGCCAAGTTCATTGCCTACTTCATAGTCTTGAACTTACTACTTCCAGTAGACAATTGTTAAGTATACTTAAAAATTAAACTCACTAACCTTAAGGTTAAAAATTAATATGGAAAATCCTTATGAAAAAATTTCAAGATCTCATGCTTCTCCGGTGCCTTCTACCACTTCTGTTTTAGGGTCAGATTGACATAATAATTATGGAAAATGTCAAGAAAAATAAAAAGAACCAACATAAAATTCATGAAATAATAGGCAATTAGAGAAGGAAAACTTATAATAATCAAATGCAGCATCCCAAATTTTTTGTCCAATTTTTTGGACCAAATCTATTTTAGTTGAAAAAAAAAAAATTTAATCCATTTTCATATAATTTTTTAATATGTTTATTATAATCAAAATTTAATATCATAAGAATAATAATATAATTACTGAATCTTAAAATTATGGATCAAGTGAATTGTAGTTGGAGAAGGTTTATTTTTTTTGTCTATTTTTGGATCCTTTCTTTTTTTTTTTTTGGACGTTTGACCTTTCTTGATTGTGGAAAAAAGGTGTTTTTTTTGGTCAATATTTTGTGGATGTTTTTTTTTTTTCTTGGATCAAAGCAAGTTGTAGTTGGAAAAGGTTTTTGTTCCTATCTTTGGAAGTTTTTCAGACATAATTTTTAATATGTCTATTATAGTCAATATTTAATATCATAAAAATAATAGAAAAAGGTGAAAAGATAATTTTGTGTATTGTCAAAACTTTTAATGAAAGGCAAAAAGTTTAAATAATATTTTTGAAGTCTTTGACACTTTTAATATATTATATAAATTATAGATATCGATAATAGATTATAGATATAGATTAAAGATAAGAGAAAGAGTTTTGTATTAATTGGAGCTACTACACTTTTTACTACTTGCCTAATAATTGCTCTTATGAATAATATCGCCTTGAGTAGCACCCCATTAAATACTAAGCAGTATTTACATATAGCTGATAACTACTCATTTCAAACTCACATAATCCAACCTGTTTTTTTGGAAGTTATTATCACTAATAAGATAAAAAAATATAAAACAAAAAGTAAATTTTTATTTTATATTTATTTAAAAGGAATAACATGAGTAACAGGTAAACGTTATTAAACCTTATGTCAACTCTTGAGTGCATATAAACATTTTAATGACAATAAATTGTTATTTTCCTTCTTTCTTTTTTTTCTTTGAATTGGCTCTCTTTCTTTTCTTTTTAAAAAAAATCAGTTTCAATACTTAAGTATTAAACTAAATGGACCCTTAAGTTGTTTGAGGATGCAACAAATATTGGATATAATTAATTACGTATTAAAAAAATGCATTATATGCCAAAATTGGGTAAGTAATTAATTACTTTTTATTTTATTTTAAAAGAAAAAAAAAAAGAAAAGGTAAATATGATTTGTGCAATTAGTCACACATATGTTGCATAGAGTGACTTGCTTAAAAAAATACAAAATCAGTTGAGTGGGAAAGCCCCCAAAATTTGCTCAGAAGCACACGTTTTTTACCTCATTAGTTGATTGTTTTTTATTGTTTTATTATCTAGGAACTATCGACGATTTCAAGTTCAAAACATTGCCTAACTAATTCGCGAGGCCATAGAAATTTTTAAAAAAGCTAATGATTAAGCATGCCGATTAACGTTGCAATTTTGTTATATTATTTGATTTGAATATTAAGTGGCGGTAGTCGGTAGATTATTTTCTTTATTTATGATTATCAAAATTATGCACAATATATATATATATATATATATATATACGCCTGTTGCGCTAATATTGAAAGTCTTTAATTTTTTCACCGAGATGTAATTAATCGTTAGAAAAAATATTTTTTTGTCTTGAAACTCCATGGATATGCTGTAAAATCTGCAATAGACTTCATGTCCTTCAATATAGTTTCTTATTGAACTTGTCAATTGGTTTAGTAATTTCATTAATTCAGATAAATCTGAATTAGTATAGACTCGATCCAGATATCCGAATTCAAATAATTTAGCTGTGAAGCCAAGACTTCCACCTGGGAATACTGAAATTCCTGGATACAAACTTTTTGTTCCTAAAATTCCAAAAATCTCTCCACTCTCACTTGGTAGATTGTAAATTTTTTTGTGAATGTCATGTATTCTTCCTCTTTTGGGTGAATTTTTCTGACTTGAAAAGAAGCAAATCTTTTTGCTACAGAAGAGTTAGTCCTTTTTTCTGACTTATTAGAAGTTTTTTCAGTTTTCACGGATGTTGTTTCTATAGGGAGTTTTCCCTGTGCTCGGCTTTTAGCTAGGTCCGAAGACTCAGCCATTGGCATATCCGGGCTTACCATTGAGATGTTTTTGGCACTAGGTGCTAGTGGGACATCTCCTGCCACTTTGTTAGGGACTTTTGATCTCTTAGGTCTGGTAGCCAGATGTTCACAGAGAAGTTGAAATCCTGTGATATTTTCAGCTTGATCAGTGTTAAGATGATTTAGTTCATATTGTAATTTTCTCGCCTTTTAAGACAAGCCTGATAGTTCATCACGAATGTTAAATAACATATTATTTTTTTCATTTATGGCTTCTTCAGTGCCATTCATTCTTTGAAATATCTTGTTGACCAACACTTGTGTTCTATTGTCCATATTGGACGTTTCTTGAAAGAAAATTTGCAAAAACATTGTCAGATCCTTTAATATTTTCTATTTAAAAAAAGATAGAATATAACAATACCTGTCATCTGTGTAACCTTCTATATTGTGGCTCGGAAGGTAATTTATTAAATATCAAACCTGATATTTGTGTGTTATCTGTTTTTACAACAAATGGTTTTAGTAATAAAAATGCTGAAAACTTTCGTATTCCTTTTATTACCGCTAGTAATTCCTTTTCATTTGTGGAATAATTAACTTTTGCTTCGTTAAAAGTTTCACTGGTGTATCTGCAGATTTCATTTAAATTTATTTGTAATAATGCTCCCCAATGATAGTCGGAGACATCTGTTTGTAAAATTAAAGTGCCTTCTGGTTCAGGTAGTCTAAGCTTTGGAAGCTTAGCACATTTTTCTTTTAGATTTTAAACACAAAGAGTATGTTCATTGGTCCATCCTAGACGATTTGACTTCCTAATTAATTTTTGCAAAGGATCTCTTTTCTTTGCAAGATCTGGGATGAATTCAACCTCATAGTTTAAACAGCCAAGAAATTTGGTATCTCTTGTTCCGTTGTTCGTTTATTAGAAAATTCTATTATTTTCTTCGAAATATGAATCTGTAACTCTATTTTATTTTTTGAAATAATCATTCCAAGAAATTCTATTACATTTTGGTTTATTTCAGCCTTTTTTGACTTAAAACAATTTTATTTTTAACACAAATTTTTAAAAATTCTTTGACATGTGCTAAATGTTCTTGGTAGTTTTCTGAGCATACCAAAATATCGTCTATGTAGATAATTAAAAAAAAATTGAGAATATTTTATCCATTTTTATTTGGAAGATTTGGGGCGCATTTTTTAATCCAAATGGATTACCAACCATTCATAATGTGCATTAGGAGTGCTAAATGTTGTTAGAGGGATTGATTCCTCTGATAGTTTAATTTTCCAAAATCCACTCTTACAGTCAAATTTTGAAAAGTAGGTTTTTTCTTTAGCAAGGTTAATAAGATTGTTTTTATTAGAAATAAAATATTCATCAAAAACACAATTTTTATTTAGCTCTTTATAGTTTATTACCATTCGAGCTTGAAATTTTTCACTATGAGAATAAGCTCAAGCATAATCTATATTAACTCGCTATGAGTTATAACGAAATTTTACAAAAACTTGACGACCTTATGGACATGCAAAGGCATCTAGTCGCTAAAATCAATCAAATAGAAAAGAAAATCAAGCTTATTAAAGATAGTTCACCTATAAGGGTAAATAACCTTATCGAAAGGGTTGGTGCCTTCGATAAAGAATAAGGAAAGAAAATTAGGAGAGAAATTTTCGCTCCTAACTTCTCTAACAAAGGTACATATCCAAAGGGAAGTCTTGATGAAAAGATTATATCTAGATTTCTATAAAAGAAACTAAGGGAGGAAATAGAGGAGAAATCTACTCCTAAAATAGAAGAAAATCCTAGTTCCAAACTAGAGGAAGGTTCTAGTTCAAAAAATAAAATAGGAGAATCAAATGAATGACATAGACAAATTAGTTTATGCATTAGAAGAACTTGATCTAAAAGATCAAGATTACCATGTTTTATGAATAGAGGAGATACAGGAGGACCACAAGAAAACTTTAGGAGTCCTAAAGAAGAAGGAAGCTCTTCTACAGAGCCTATGCAAAAGGGTAATTTCTTACCTAAATCCAAAGAAAAAAAGACTATAATAGTCAATATCATAACAACAATAAGCCCAAATACATGCCTAATAGACTTCCAATAGGAGATGCTAGATCTCTCAGTTTTTAGATCAAGATTGTAAAAGAGAACCAGGAGAGTTTCTAGATTTATGGGCTAAAAATCTAGAATTATTTTTCATCATGGGAAAAAGATTAAATTATACCAATGACGAAAAATATTTAATTGCAATTAACACCTTTACTGGAAAGGTAAACAATTGGTTTAAAAGAGTATCAGAAGATGACAATAGTCATGAAAAGACAGTTTTGATTCTTAAAGATCCCAGTATAATTAGAGAGTTAAACTCATGCTTTACAATGAAGAACATAAAAGTGAATTTAAGAATCAGATACAACAATTCCTTAATCTCAAATTAATAAGGAGAAGCAGGAGTCCATACAGCAGTCCCGCATTTATGGTTAGAAATCATGCGGAATAAAAAAGTATGACGTAATTAATCAAAAATAGATAGACAATAATCATTTTACGTCGTTATGCCAATGATTTGAGAATTTGAAGTGAAAAAAATCTAGTTATCATTGCTTTCTTTAATTACTAACGACCTTTCGCTGATAGACTAGTTCGTTAAGTGACTAAGAGGTCACGGTAATTATGTCAATAATCATTTTGTGTTGCTATAATATAAATCTCGCAATAATTTATATCATTATTGTGTCGACTAATACTCATGTCAAAGATTGTTTATGTCGCTATGTCAGCGACCATTTTATGTCGTTATAATGGAATAATATTTTATTTTGTTATCGTGTTATGAATTATTTGAGTTGGTGGAAAGAAAATCTAGTTTTTTTTTAATTATCAGTGACTTTTAATGTAAGACCCCGTAAAGTCCTAACCCATTTCAATCCTTTATAGCATGCCAAAAGAGGTCCTAGACCTAGAAAAAAATTTCAGCTAAGTGTTGACACTTAGTCTCATTTTTGTCCTCGATATTTCAATGGTATTATTTATGATCTTTCCAATCTTAGATTTTTAATTTTTAAATTGATTCGTGATTAGGGTTATCTATAGGTCATCTCGAGTGAGTTTTGGAATTGTCGAACATCTTTTGAGTCACGTTTGGATGACCAAAATAGTAAACCAATGCGATCAGGACACGTTGTTGGCTATCACTTCTTCACCATCGATGCGATGCGTCAGTAATCACATCAATATCATCGACATGGCGCGTCGCCTATCATGTCACTGGGTATTTTTCAGCTCATTAAATCCTGAGTCCAGAGGGGTATTTCAATCTTTTTCCCTCACTTTAACACGGGATTTAGGTCCCAAAACAGCATTTTTCTTCATTCATCACAATTCTCTCAAAAATCAAAAGCATTCCCTTCAAGAACAAACCCTAGCCCCTTTAACATTCAAGTTCAATTTACAAGAAATCCCTCAATAACTTCCAAGAATTCATCAATCAAGGTATATTTAGGTGTTCATCCTTGGGTTTCTTCCACCCTTGGAGTTCAAGAATCCTTTTTCAAATACTTAGATTTATGATTTACATTCTTGAATGAAACTATATTCATGTATGTGATGTTGTGTGGATTTCAAGTCAAGAATAATTTGAGTATCATGTGAATTAACTAGAATGCATATTGGTGTATGTAACCCCCATGTTTAATCTTTGAATTTTGGTGTTGAATGTGGTAGTCATGATATTCATACATTGCTCATTCTCATGTATAAGATTTATGTATCCTAGGTGTTTGACAAAATATCTATGTGAAAGAATTATACATGATAACCTATGTGTGATGCTTTTAGAGTTGAGATATGATTTCATTATCTATGCTATCGAGTCCTGGGGGTATTTAATAGCCCAAATTTTAGTTGTTTTCTAGTCTCCAGTTGGAATAGAAGTATTCCGCAGTATTCCAAACAGTAACATACAGTCAGTTAACAGAATCAGCGTGAGTTCAGTCAAGCCAAGTACAGTCTAGTGATCAGTCCAGTATCGATTCAGTTGGAATTAGGATTCAGCATCGAGCGAACCTAGGGATGAGGGCATTTCTATCAGCAGAGGGTTTGACCCTTAGTAGCAGTCCCTATATTATTGAACTACGTAGCCAGCGTAGGGTAAATCGTCTTCCTGCCAGACTAGGGTTGACGTAACCATATACATCTCATGGGTCTTCCTGCTAGATTAGGGTTCGCCCAGCTTCTGTTAGTAACCTATGGCACGGTGCTAACACCCTTCTAACTGGGGTTACAGGTTAGACCCCAAATCAGTTCATAATCGGGGTATGCCAGTTAGATGATAACTCCCACAGTTACAGTTTTAGTGTTCAGTATTCAGAAATTAGTATCCAGTACTAAGTATTCAGTACAGAACACAATTTAGTTCTATACGATCATGACTTACAGTTATCAGTTCTTCAGTTATCAGAAAACTTAGTACTTCAGCTTCAAACTAATTCAGATAGATGATATATGCTTGGTATTGCATGTTCAGTACTTACAGTATTCTCAGTCTTTCATATACTCTCATCCAGTTATTTCATGATATTTAGTTATTATTCTTATGCATGTGAACCTATGAATATCAACCTAACCTCACCTAGCATACCAGTACATTCAAAGTACTGATGCATACTCTTTCTTTGCACTATGATGTCTCATATTATAGGTTCGGATGCTCGGGTTCCTGACCATACTTAGTCAGATTCAGTTGATTAGTCGCAGCTACAGTAGTGAGTCCTCATTCATCGAGGGCATGACACATATTTAGTCATTTTGTTATTCGTAGTATTTCAGCTTTTCAGTTACTTTCAAACAGCAGTTGTGAGTTAGTTGGGGTTGGTCCCATGAACTCATTTATTTCAGATGTTAGAGGCTTTCAGAAACTATTAGTTAGTAGTTATCTACAGATGTATTCAGTATTGATTTCAGTTTTATGAACCTTATGGCATTTTCAATTTTACTTCCGCGCATGTTTTCATGATTATTACTCAGTGCTCACAGCAGGTATCGGTCATGGGTTAGCTTGTGGTCCTTCGGAATTATAAGCACTGTGTGACGCCCAGGGTGTAGTCTCAGGGCGTTACATTTAACTATTATATTAGTTTGTTAAGCGACTGAGCACTCACTATAATTATGTCGACTATCATTATTCTGTCATCATAATGTCAATGATCATTTAATTTATGTTGTTATTATGCCAATGATATTACTCGTGACATTATGTCAATGATCATTGAATCATTGTAGCTCTTATAATTTCAATGATCATTTTATGTCGTTTTATGTCTATGAAATTACTCATGTCGTTACAACAATGATCGTTATGTATCGTTATAATATCAATGATCATTTTATGTCATTATTATAGTAACGGTACTCACATTCATTATGTCAGCATTTCTTATGTCATTATGCCAATAATTTGAGAATTTAAAATGGAAGAAAATTTAGTTATTGTCATTTCTCTTAATTAATATAAGGCTTAAGTCATCGACAGACACTTTAAGTTGTCCCGAAAATTCATTTGAACCCTTCAACTAAGGCTTGTCCTATTAGGCCTCTCAAGTGCTAAAATTATTACCTATCAGGCACAAAATGCTGATTTGGCAAGGAGAGGCGCGTGAATAGAGTTTCAAATGGTATTATTTTTTTGTTAAAAAAAATCACATTTCAATTTATTTAATACATTTCTAATAATAACACATTTTAATTAAAAAAAAAAAAAAAAGCCCCCCCCCCCCCCCCCCAATCTTCTTCATCATCTTTTTCATCTCTATTTTTTTTCTTTTTAAATTCTTAACAATCTTGTTAATACAATTAACAATTTTCAATTTAAAAAAAAAAAAAAAGCAGTGGAAGCCTTGTCATCTTCCAATTTCTTAATTGAACTTTAATTCGGTTTTCAAAAATCAATTTCTTAGTTGACCAATTTTCAACTTTAAGTTAATTCTCTTTGCAAAAAATAATTTCTTAATTGAAAATTTTAATTTGTTTGGTCTGCTCAATCTGAGTCATTTTGAAATTTGAGGTTGTTCCATAAAATTAAAAAAGGGTGTTGTACATGCAACTAAAAGAAGGAAATGATGGTTGTTTAAGTTGCCATGACAACTTAAAAAAGGGAGGCAAAGATGATAGTTTTGTTTAAAAAAAAGGGGAAAAATAAGGAAGGAAAGGATGGTTGTTAGTGTCGGACATGACAACTTAAAAAAAGGGAATAAAGAATAAGGATGGTTGGAGAAAAAAATGAGGGGGGAGGGGGGAGGGGAAGGGGGTGTTTAGTTTTTGTTTTTAAAAAATATTATAATTCTTTTTAAATTATAATTTTTAGTTATAAAAAAATTTAAATTATTTTTGGATTTAATGCCACGTGTCACCTTTTAATTCATCATTTTTGTCACATCACCGCGTGTGTGTTGCACACACTTCAGCTTTTAGCTAATTGACAAAAAAAGGCCTGATTGGATCAAAATTTGGGTGGGTTGGGGGCCTGATAGGTACAAGTCTTAATTGAGGGGTCTAAGTGAATTTTCAGGACAACTTTAAGTGTTTGTCGATTACTTAAGCCATAATATAACTACTAACAATCTATAACTGTTGGATTGTTCGTTAAGTGGTTTTGAACTCAACAGTCACTCTATCTTATTGATATCACTTTTCTTTAATTCCATAGAAGTGTTTTATTTATTTAAGGTCAGGGGTGCATAATTTGCAAAAAGGAGCGAGACAACTGATGCTTACCTAGTAGGGTGAATTTGTTTATCCATTTCAAAGCTTAATTACGTGCTTTTTAACAACAACAATTTAAATATATGTTGTTGGAGATGGAATTACTAAGGTTATTAGCACTAGACTTGCCTTCTAATGAATCATCGATAATAAATTTAGATTGTACTCATTCTTGCACCAAATTCATTGGGTCCATATAATTTTTTATTTTTCAGTGTCCTTCTGTCAATATTGGGTTATTCGCTAGCTGCCTTCCTTGAATGTGGTAGTCATTTTTTGCCAATCATTGCCATCATAATAGACCACTATCTTACTATGTGAAGTTGATAAGACAGAAATTTAAATAATATATCACTGAATGATAGTCGATGATCCATTTAGTTTTCGTGAATCATACAATCTTTTATTTAATAAATATATCCTTCTAAAAGTTTTTTTTATTGCATATATTATCTCTAAAATTACCACAACTATTCAAATAAGGAAAAGTTACTTAAAACTACAACTTTACGTTTTATTATTACATAATATCCCAAATTTCAAAACTAATTAAAAATATCTCATTTTTATAATTTCTCTCTCTATAATTCATATTCATAACTCTACTCCCCCACTTTTTTGCCTCAGAAAGACCCTAAAATCAAGGAATCTCGGAGAGAGAAAATTAGATAATATATCATTTAGAATTGGTATTTGTTTTCTAATATGCCTCTATTTTCTTATCCAATAAAGTACAGAGATTTCACTAAGCTACTGCCCTCTCTGCAGGCGGCAACAGTTTTGCTCTGCCATAGTCGATAGTGGAAGCTCCGTTTCACTACTATTGACAATCCGCAGTGCAATTGGAGATGTTTCTTTTGCAGCAGTGTTCAAATTAATTGTTAATGATCAATGGGCTAATATTATTATGTTATCTAATGAAGTGTCGATAGTGTGAGAGAATATGATAAGGTTTTTCGGCAGAGGCTCGCCGCTGCAAGATGTGTTTGGATCATTGCTGGTGATATCATTCTTGTTGGAAGAAAAGAAAAAAGATGAATAAAAAAAGGAATGTATATTTATGAAATTTGATATTATCGAGAGTTTTTATGTCTCACCATATACATATGTATGAAATTTGTTGTTACTTTATCCCATTATACATAACATTATTATGTATACATATACTTTAAATTTGTTATGTATATGTGGTGAAATAAACACTGAAAGGTTATTTATTTTAAGAACATATATATTACAGAGTTATGTATATGCTATGCATTAGCAGTGTTATACCTAGAACAGTTATGTATATCAACCCATATACATAATTCTTTTATGTATATGTGTTAAAATAGACATTGTTGAACTGTTGCATTTTCAAAACATATGCATTACTGAGTTATATATATGTTATGCATTAACAGTGTTATACGTAACACAGTTATGTATCTAACTCTGTTAGACAAGTTGAGGTGTGTTTATTTCTCTATGTATATGAAAGAATATTAGGCATAAATATTAAACATTATTTTATGTTTTCAAGTTTTGAAAAATTTTGTTTAAGCTTTGTTGCATATTAAACTAATATTGTTTTGCAATGTATATTATTACAGGGGATGCAATTGCCGAAATCAACCCAAGATTTCTCAATATCTAATTTCGATCATTAAAATTGATTTGGTATTTTGAAATTTTAAAATTGAAAAGTTGTTACTGAGTTTGAGAGATCCATTAATCACAATTTCATAAATATAACGTTAATTGTGTTATGTATTTAAGGTAGATATTTTATTTTCTTAATTATAGTTAAATCAGTTAGTTCCAATACATAAGTAGTAATGTATATGGTCAGCAACTTATGTATAAAAATATGGAGAGAGGAATTATAATTGAAAAAAAAAAGAGAGAAAAGGTAATTATATTTTCAAATGGTAAAATTTATGTTATTTATACTTCAAATAATAAGTACCATCACACAAACTATAAGTGACTTAATGAGTCATTTGCAATTCACTTTATAATTTGTTCATATTTACACATGCATGTAGCAAAGATATAATATTTAGCTATCGATATATGCTAAATAATGTATGTGTTAATTTATACAAAAATCTATATATTTTCTCCATTTCTAAATAAGTGATGTTTTAAATAATCAATCGGACATAAATGATATCTTTTAATTTTACCCTTCTATAAAAATACAAAGTTTTTATATAACCAAGAAACTATTAAAAAGTTACATGTTTTTCAAGATATTTATTAAGAGTAAATTAGTAAAACTGTTTTCTAGGAATGATTAATTTCTTAAAAGATATGTTCAAGCTAAGAATATCACTTATTTAGATACGGATAAAGTATTATTTTATACATGAAACATAAACATGATGGAAAATATTACAAAATAGGTATGTTAATTAGAATGCAAAGATTAAACTATTTAATCACTACACAAACAATTAATACACTACAAATCTAGTCACAACTTTCTAAATCCGACGACTCCTTAATTAAGGCATGTTTGATTAGAGCTTGAAGAAAGCTAATTCTTGCATTAAAATTGAACCAGCGTAAGCTAATAATTGGTTGGTTTTCTAGGAAGAGTTAATGTAGATATACAATGTTTAGTTATTGTCACGATCCGAACCGAGGCCTTGGTCGCGTTGAGCATCCCGAACCATGAAGGCCCAAGATCCATGCTAACTGGTAATCATATTCTCAATTCATACATAATAAAGAAGTGCAAAAAATAATATAAAACGGAAACATGGTCACTCTCTTATTCCAACTAACAATACGAGTATGAATCCATAAACATTCAAAAACATCTAACACCAATCTGCAAAATCTCTAACAATACGAAAACAACATTTGTCTGAAAATCGAGACAAAGCCCCCGGTCGGACCATGAACTAAAATCAAATGACATTATTCCATAAACAAGGCCTTCCAAAATAAGGGAGGCTCACCAACTGCAAATTCTGTCAAATCAATCTACTGCTTAGCGGGACTCCGGGACTGAGCCTCAAATCCTAAAATATGGAGGGTCAATACAAATATACTGGTACGAAAAACAATTCAAAAATAAAATACATTTTTATACAACATAGTTTAGAGCATTTCATAAAACGTATCATCATAAAGAATTTGAAAACACATGGGCATAATTTGATAACTTTCAAAACACATTCTTCAAAATCCTGACTCTACTCTTTCTTCTCTTTTGAGCTAGATGGTACACCCTGCAATCTGTAATTCCATGGGCTATATGGAATCTGCCCTTGACTCGACGGCCAATCCCCCAACCCAAGTTTGTCGCAAGGGTTGGAGTCTCTGCATTTCTACTACGCCATAGGGTCGTCACCAGCATACAATTTCCTTTTCGGGTAACATGGACTCGTGTCGGCAAATCACGATTTTGGGCAATGAGTTGTCTAACTCGTGCCTTCTTCGGGTAACCATCTAACTCTCATAAGCCCAGTTTTAGACTCTTTAAAACGTGTCTTCTTCTTATAACTATTTCACTCTTATTCTATTTTTGGGCATAATTCTACTACCCTCTTACCATTTCAAAAGGTATTATTGACCATCTAAAAGATCTATAATTAACAAGAGTTCATATTTCAAAACAGTTGAAAAACAAACAATTCTCTCTTCAATACTTTATCTATAGTGGTCACCTTTCTTATCAAGTCTGAAGCCATTCTAAATGGAAAATATGACCATTTACAAAATAAGTAATACACCCTCTTATTTTCCCATCAAAAAAACAATTGTACATATCAATTTATCAACAAACACAAGCCTTTAGCAGTTCGCATAATCAATTTATAACATGTAAAAATCAAGGGATTTTCATAGTAAAATAGGGAATTACATATGCCATGCTCTCATTAGCTTCACAATTCTAATACCGTATGATCACAAGAAAATAATTTGAGTTTTATACACCACTTTACAATTTCTATGATATTTCATCAAATCATAGGGTTTTCAATACATGTTCATCAAAATCTTGAAACAATCTCGTATGTATATTTATATACTCATTAAATCAAGTTTAAGAAAATCAAATCCATTCCCATCAGGTTTAGGATAGTCCCACGTACCTTAGGTTCCTTAGTTTGAAGAATGAAACTCTAATCTTGACTCTTTTCTTGATAATCTTGGACTTAGAGGTTGAATTCTTGATCTTTGGGGAAGAGTTAGGGTTTAGTTTTGAGAGGATTTGAGTAACCTTTGGCATATAATTCCCTAATAATGACTTAATCTCGTGTTATGGCTGAGATAAAATGAGGGAAAAAGATTGAAATACCCTCTTGGACCTGAAAATCATTAAGACAAACTGGGCACCCGACGTATTAAACACCGTGTTGCGTCGGTCTTTCAACGTGAAATGTGACGCGTTGCGTTGGTCCCTGCCAACGCGATTCCTGGCCCAATGCGACTATATTGCATTGGTCTACTGTTTTGGTCATCCAAACATGTCTCAAACATCATCCAAAAAATCCGAAACTTCCTCGAGACACGTCCTTAACACCCTTGAACATGAATCAACTAAAAAACCTACGTCTCGGGGTCGAAAAGACCAATTTAGATATCATTGAAGTTAAGGGCTTAAAATATGACTAAATCTCTTAACACTTAGAAAAATTTCAGGCTTTAAGTTATCTATGCGTGAAACTATGAGTGATATCGAGTTAAAAATACTATGGGGTGTTACATTATCCCTCCTTGGGATTATTCATCCCTGAATGATGACTCGGGATACAATAAGCATGATTTCAAGTTCTACATGAAAAGAAGAGAGAGTAGTATAAAGTTTGTACCTTCTAAAACATCATCTACGATCTCAAAGAGATTTGGGTATCTCGCACGCATGTCATCCTTTGAATAATTCATCCGTATTGGAAGAAAATGAGTGAACTTGATCATCCTATCTACAATCACCCATATGGAGTCATATTGGTTACGACATTTCAAAAGTCCTAAATAAAAGTCGATGATGCTCATCTCCCACTTCCACATAGGCAAAGCTATCTCTTGAGAAGTGCCACCTGGCCTCAAATGGTCAACCTTAACTTGTTGACAATTCAAACACAAAGCCACAAAGTTAGCAACATCTCTTTTCATATTATTCTACTAGTAAATAGCCTTAAGGTCATGATACATTCTAGTAGAATCGGGGTGAACCACATACCTGGAGGTATGAGCTTCATCGAGAATCCTCTTATCGCAACCTATCTACATTCGATACACATAGCCTAACTTGATACCTCAAAATCCCATCACCGCTAATTTTGAAAGCCATTACCTTTTGTTGACCAACATCTTTCTTAATCTACATCAAAATAGGATCTCTGATTTATTTTTTCTTAACCTCCACACATAAGGATGATTTTGCTAATTTATGAAAAAATACACCTCCATCTTCGAAATCCAAAAATTGGACTCGCAAATTTGCAAGTCGATGAATGTCTTTACTATATTTCTCTTTCCTTCCTCCATATGAGAAAGACTACCCATTGATAATCTGTTAAGGGCATCAGCCACCACATTGGCGTTGCCCAAATGATAGTGCACGCTCATATCATAATATTTCAGCAATTCTAACCACTGCCTCTATCTGAGATTCAATTCTTTCTGCGTGAAAACATATTACAAACTTTTGTGGTCAGTAAATATATCAACATACACCCCATACAGATAATGATGTCATATCTTTAGCGTAAAAACTACTGCTTCTAACTCCAAGTCGTGGGTGGGATAGTTCTTTTCGTGCACCTTTGACTGCCTCTATGCATAAGCCATCATCTTTCCATATTGCATAAGCACACACCCAAGTCCTATTCGATATGCATCATAGTACACAACAAATCCCTCTATACCCCCGGGAAGGGTCAAAACTGATGTAGTAGTCAACTTGTCTTTCAGTTTCTCAAAACTATTCTCACAAGAGTCAGAACACAAGAAGTTCTCCTTCTTCTAAGTCTATTTAGTAAGTAGAGAAGTTATGGAGGAAAAACCCTCTACAAACCTTCTGTAATATCCTGCCAAACCCAAGAAGCTCCAAATATCAGTTGGAGTTGTGGGTCTGGGCTATTTTCTCATTGCCTCAACCTTTTGGAGTTCAACCTTAATCCCCTCACTAAAAACAATATGCCCCAAGAAAGCAATAGGACTAAGCCAGAATTCACACTTAGAAAACTTTGCATATAACTCATGATATTTGAGGTTCTGAAGGATGATATAGAGGTGACTAGAGTGATCCTCCTCATTCTTATAGTAAACCAAAATATTATCGATAAAGACTATGACGAATAGATCTAGAAACTGATGAAACACCCTATTCATTAGGTCCATAAAATATGCAGGGCCATTAGTCAGTTCGAAGGACATAACTAAGAATTCATAGTGGCCATGTCAGGTTCAGAAAGCTGTTTTAGGAATATTAGACTCCCTAACCTTTAACTGATGGTACCCCAAACGAAGGTCTATATTAGAGAAATATTTGGCACCCTGAAGTTGGTCAAAAAGATCATCGATTCTAGGAAGAGGGCATTTGTTTTTAACTGTGACCTTATTTAGTTAACGGTAATCTATAAACATATAGAGTGAACTATTTTTCTTATGCGCGAAGCGTACCGAAGCATCCCATGGAAAGACAATGGGATGAATAAAGCCTTTGTCAAGAAGTTTTTTTAACTATTCTTTCAACTCTTTCAATTCTGTAGGAGCCATTTTGTATGGTGGAATAGAAATAGGACGAGTGCCCGACAACGAATCATTGCCAAAATCTATCTCCCTTTCTGGTGGTACCTCATGAAGGTTATCAGAAAAAACTTTTGGGAATTCATTAACTACGGGAACGGACTGGAGGGAAGGACTTTTAGTACTAGAATCTTTGACCCAAAAAAGATGGTAGAAACAAACCTTTGATATAATTTTATGGGCTCTAAGATAAGATATGAATTTCCCCCTAGGTGCGAGAGAGTATCTCTCCCATTCTATCACTAGCTCATTAGGAAATGAGAAAGTGACTTTTCTAGTTCTACAGTCTAACATAGGATAACATACATGAAGCCAGTCCACTCTTAGTATAACATCAAAATTAATCATTTCTAGTTCAACAAGATCAGCCACAGTATCATGATGACAAATCGATACCACATAATTTTTATAAACTCTCCTAGTCATAATACAATCACCAATAGGAGTGGAAATAGAGAAGGGTTCCAGAATATTTTCAGGCTCAAAACCAAAACTAAATTCTATGCAGGGATTCACACAAAACAAGGTAGATCCAGGATCAAGTAATACATACACGTCACAAGAGAAAATCTATAACATACCCATGACGACATCTGGCGAGGTCTCTGCATCCTGGCGGTTAGTTAAGGCATATAACCGGTTGCGACAACCTCCAGTAGCCAAAGTAGTACCTGTAATGCCTCGAATCTGGTACCCAAAATGCTACACAGTGACCATGACCCCGAAGCACCACAAGCTAACCCATGACTGATATCTGTAAACTGAGCACTGAATAATAGTAATAATATTGTAAATGCGGAAACATGACTGAAAGGCCATAAGGTTCAATACTAGTACATAACTGAAAAAAATATGGTTAACAATACCAAAACAACTGAGATAATTGTCTGAACATACTGTAGTCTGAAAGCTTCTAAACTTTCTGAATAAGGAGTTGATGGGACATGTCCCCAACTAACTCTAACTACTGAAATAAACTAAAAATTAAAATAGTAATGTGATCATCATGACCTCGACGGATGAGGACTCACGGCTAACTTTGATCACTGAACTGGGATGCTACTGGTTCTCTGGAGTTCGTGTTTCTAAACCTATGGTATAAGACACCATAGCGCAAATGTGTCAGTACTTTGAATGTACTGGTATACAAGTGAGGTAGGGTGAATGCAATAGGTTCATATGCATGAATAATACTAACTGACTGACTAACATGAACGTGAGAATACATGCATGCATATGTAACTGTAACTGATATCGTGATAGGACTGAATGCTAAGTTCTGGCTACTGAGTTTACTAATAACCTGGAATTACTAATATCTGAGGAACTGATACTATATTACTAATACATGAATAACTATTTCTATCTAACAGTCCTGATTCTATAACTAAAACTGTGGGATGTATTCATCTAACCGACATGCCCCATACTAAGATAACTGGGGTCCAACCTATAACCCCAGCTGGAAGGGTATCAGTACCGCACTACTTGTAAAGACAACTATTGTGGAGTCAGTCCTAATCTAGCGGGTGACCCCTGGGATCAGTCCTATACATTTAAATGCACTAATGGGTGATCCCTGAGTATGTCAGTCTTATTTAACGGGTGACATCTCATACCTAAGCTGGCTACGTAGTTCTGGAACTTAGGAATTTCTTCTAGAGATCTCAGTCCTATCTAGTGGGTAAGCCCCTATCCCTAGGCTCGTTCAGTGATGAATCCTACTCTCATCTGAAAGACACTAACCTAATTAACTGAACTAAGCTGATTAACTAAACTAAGTTGATTCTAATGGTATTGTTTAGTGAAGCTAAACTGAATTTACTGAGATCCATTGACTGAAGGAATATACTGAGTTCTGAGGCTTGACTGAGAGTACCGAAGTTACTGAGATTGATTGGGAATACTGAGATTCCTAAGATTACTGAGTACTGAGATCACTGAGATTATTGAACTATTGAGATTACTGAGATTTCTGAGATTTCTGGATTTTCCTGAGTCACATGACTGACTAAGTTCTATGGATCATAGCTTGACTGATAGTATCTTGAAAATATGACATGGCTCTAGGCACACAGCTAAATTATCGGGTACAAGTACCCCCAGGACTCGATGGAAAGAAACTGACTTAGCATGACTTACGTGAACATATGACCAACCATACAATTCATAATTCATATATTGAAGCACTTCATCAAACATATGATATGCATAAACTTGTACAAACATGGGGATTTCATAATATCATGCTAGTTGGGCACTTTTCCTTCATATCAGCATTTAATCAAACACATGATAGGCATAATATATGTAGACACCATTATACAACAATTATACATCATGATTCAACATCTAATTTCATCATCCTAGGGTTTAATCATAGGTTACATGAATATACATCTATATAAATCAATTTCACATAACATTAATCACCCAACATAGATTTGAATTCAATTGATCATTCTCAAAATAAACAAAATAAACCCAACATGAAGTTCATAAATAAAATCTAAAATATTTACTTTAGAAAAGAGATTCTTGGGCTTTATGGATGAAAGGAGCCCGTGAATAAACACTATGCATACCTGGGATGTGATTTTTTGAGGATTAATGGTGAAACCTTCTTGAATTTGAATCCCCAATAGAAACCCTAACTTGTTCTTGAGAGAAACTAGTATATTTTGGGTAAAGAATGACTAAATCACGTGTTATTGAGTATATATAGGGGTGAAAAATTGACCCTTTTAACCCTGGACGCGTCTTTAATTTCTGAGAAAATTTCTTGATTTTCATCCTTGGCGCGACGCGCCAAGTCACTGGAAAGTGACAAATGGGAAATTGCACGGTGGACGCATCTTTAATTTCTGAGAAAATTTCTTGATTTTCATCCTTGGCGCGACGCACCAAGTCACTGGAAAGTGACAAATGGGAAATTGCACGGTGGCGCGACGCAGAGCTATCGCGTTGCCACCTTTTTTGCGACCTAGAAGTTTTTCACAACGCGCCAATATCGTAGAGCAACACTAGAAATTTACAATTGCCATTTGAGCTATCTTCGCGACGCGCTGAAGGCTCAGGTGATACACTGTCTCACTACAAAGGCTCTAACTCTTCACCCGGGTGTCAGATTTGGGCGAATTTGGTATCGATGGAAATCTTATTCGATTCCCCACATGATAAAAAGTGAAAATCTTGAAAATACCATATGTACAAAAGTGGATTCATCTTTCAAATAAAGCTTCTAACATTCTTGGAAAACTTTTCAAGCTAGGAAAAGTACAGGGTATTATAGTACCCTTAGGTGGTGGATCTGTAGAGTTTGATTGAGAGTTAGTAACTCCAAAATTTCCCTTTGCCGAGGGACAATCCCTCTTGATATGGCCTGGTTGGCCACAGGCATAGCATACAAAAATACCAAATTGACACGGTCTCGGATGATCTTTTCCACATTTTCCACAGCGCGGGTATGATTAAAAAGTATGAGCTACACTCCTCTAAGACTGAGTTCCTTGCACTCTCAGGCCGTTGTTAGGCTGGAAATGAGGAAATTTCTGATCGCCCGAAGGTCAGGGCATTGGGGCGTTAGCCGAAGACTGAGTATTGCTCCATAATTTTTTATTGGACCACCTCTGGTCTGACCTGTCACCCTGCTACTGACTGGCATTTTGATCTACGAACCTAGCCCTCTTAGCCTACCTTTTTCCCTCCCTCACCTTCGCCAACCTCTTCTTATCCTCTTTTATCTATTGCATACGCACTAATAACCTAGAGAAATCTATGTCTTTGTTCATCATTTCTCTCTTGCATTCCAACACCAAATTATCTGAGAGACCAGATGCGAACTTCCTCAAGCGAGCCCTTATTTTGCCCACTAACTCTAGAGCATAATGAGACAGTTGGGTGAACTGCAATGCATACTCTTTAACACTCATCATACCTTATTTCAGATTCATAAATTCTTTAGCCTTTGCCTTTCTCAGATCCTATAAAAAAATGGTCCAGGAAAGCTTATACAAGCTCGCCCCAGACAAACGATTCAACATCACCACCCTTTAAATTCTCTCACTCATTATACCACTGGTTAGCTATGTCCTTCAACTGATAGATTACCAACTCAACACCTTCAACTTCATTAGCATACATAACTCTAAAAATTTTCTCCATTTCATCAATGAACCCTTGAGGGTCCTCCTGAACCTTTGTACCAGTAAAGGTAGGTAGGTTTAGTCTAATGAATAGGCCAACCCGAGTAAGTTTAGACAAACCAAACAAATAACCCATGTTTTCAGACCGACGGGTCTGAGAGGCCACCTGTTGAACAATCATATGAATGGACTTTCGAAACTCAGCATTTGAAACTTATCTATGAGAAGGATGGGGATGGTTGATAGCAGTCCGTAGATCCTGAGGTGGAATAGTCGAGGTTGAAGGAGCTCCTTAAGTAGCAACAAACTCTGGAGTACGAGCTCTATTTTGGGTCCGCATTCCATAAGTAGGGCGTACATCATCAGCTTGGGTATTTTGTTTGTTGGATCTATGGGAAGGCATGATCAATTCCTGAAAGATAGGAAATCATTGATTAGAGGACATTTAGGCTATATAGAGTGAACTAAGTCATGAAAAAAAAAAAGATATTCATAAATGCCTAGTAGGTTTCTACTTATAAGTATGACACACTATACACCCATAGACAGGACTCTACCCGACGCGATTTCGAACACACCCTGGGACCATGAACTGTGCTCTGATACCAAACACCCTGGGACCATGAACTGTGCTCTGATACCAAGTCTATCACAACCCAAACCGAGGCCCTAGCCGCGACGAGCATCTCAAACCAAGAAGGCTCGAGATCCTTGCTAACTGGTAATCATATGCTAATTCATATTATAAAAAATGCAAAAAAATACAAAATAGGAACATGCTCACTCTCTTATTCCAACTAAAAATACGAGTATGAATCCATAAGCATTCAAAAATATCTAACACCAGTCTGCAAAATCTCTAACAAATACGAAAACGACATTTCTCTAAAAATCAGGACAAGGTCCCCGGTCGGACCATGAACTAAAATCAAATGACATTATTCCATAAATAAGGCCTTCTGAAATAAGGGAACCTCACCAACTGCAAACTTCTGTCAAATCAATCTACTGCTTAGCAGGACCCCGGGACTGAGCCTCAGATCTTGAAATATAGGGGGTCAATATAAATGTACTGGTATGAAGAGCAATCCAAAAACAAAATACATTTTTATACAACGTAGTTGAGAGCATTTCATAAAACGTATCATCATAAAGTATTTGAAAACATATGGGCATAATCTGATATATTTCAAAACACATTCTTCAAAATCCTAACTTTACTCTTTCTTCTCTTCTGAACTAGATGGTACACCCTACAATCTGTAATTTCACCGGCTATAATGGAATCTGCCCTTAACTCGACGGTCAAGCCCCCAACCCAAGTTTGCTGCAAGGTTTGGAGTCTCTGCATTTCTACTATACCATAGGGCCTTCGCCAGAGTACAATTCCCTTTTTAGGTAACATGGACCTGTGTCGGCAAATCACAATTTTAGGAAATGAGTCATCTAACTCATGCCTTCTTCGGGTAACCATCTAACTTTCTTAAGCCCAGTTTTAGACTCTTTAAAACATGTCATATTCTTATAACTGTTTCACTCTTATTCTATTTTTGGGCACATCATAATAGGGTATCTTCATACCCTAACTTACAAGCCATATCATAACTCTACTGCCCTCTTATCATTTCAAAAGGTATTATTGACCACCCAACAGATCTACTAATTAACAAGAGTTCATATTTCAAAACAGTTGAAAACCAATACTTTATATACAGTGGTCACCTTTCTTATCAAGTTTGAAGCCATTCTCAATGGAAAACATGACCATTTACAAAACAAGTGACACACCCTCTTATTTTTCCATAAAATAGTACAATTGTACATATCAATTCATCAATAAATACAAGCTTTTTGTAGTTTGCATAATCAATTTATAACATATAAAAATCAAGGGATTTTCATAGTAAAAGAGAGAATTATATATCTCATGCTCATTTAACTTCAGAATTCTAATATCGCATAATCACAGAAAAATAATTTGAGTTTTACACACCACTTTTCAATTTCTATGATATTTCATCAAATCATAGAGTTTTCAATACATGTTCATCACAATCTTGAAACCAATCTCGTATGTATACTTATATACTCGTTAAATCAAGTTTAAAATAGTAAATCCATGCCCGTGAGGTTTAGGATAGTCCCACATACCTTAGGTTCTTTAGTTTGAAGAATGAAACTCTAATCTTGACTCTTTTAATTCTTGATCTTTGGGGAAGAGTTAGGGTATAGTTTTGAGAGGATTTGAGTAAACTTTGGCATATAATGCCCTAATAACGACTTAATCTTGTGTTATGGTTGAGATAAGATGAGAGAAAAAGACTGAAATACCCTCCTGGACCCAAAAATCATTAAGACGAAGTGGGCAACCAATGTGTTAATCGAAGTAAAATGTGACGCGTCGCGTTGGTCTCTTCCGATGCTATTTCTGGCGCGACGCGACTATATCACGTTGGTCTACTATTTTGATCATCCAAACATGTCTCAAACATCGTCCGAAAAATCTAAAACTTTTTTGAAACATGCCCTTAACACCCTTGAACATGAATCAACTCAAAAATCTACGTCTCGGGATCGGGAAGACCAATTTAAAAATCATTGAAGTTAAGGACTTAAAATATGACTAAGTCTTTCAACACTTATAAAAATATCAGGCTTTAAGTTAGTCAACACTTATAAAAATGTCAGGCTTTAAGTTGTCTATGCATGCAACTATGAGTGATATCAAGTTGAAAATGCTACGGGATGTTACAGTTATGTTTTCCCATTTCTTCATACATAATAAACAAGTGGTCGATTTTCTCTAATTCCGACCACAAAATCGACCAAAGTGTGTGGTCGGTAAAATTGTGGTAGCTTTTTAAAAACCGACCATGTGTGGTTGTTTTTTTTTAAATATATATATTTTTTAAATTCATTATTATTTTATGAAAATAGAAAAAAATGAGTTTAAAAATAAAAAAAAAAAAAATAAACCAACCACTTGTGGTCGGTTTATTGCAAAAAAAAATTAAAAATCGACCACTCATGGTCGTTTTTTCTGATTTTTTTTAAAAAATAAAACGCAACAAATGAAACACCATACAATACAACAACAATAAAAAAACAAAGTACAAATTACAACAAAATATCCAAATCTATACAATCAACAACAACAACAACAAACCAAAGTACAAACCAAAGTGTAAAAACTACAACAATACATACAACAGTGTAAAAACTACAACAAAATGTCCAAATCCAAAGTACAACCCATACAAAAGTAAAAAAACTAATACTCATCTTCATCGTCATCTTCTTCGTCTTCGTCTTCCGCATCATCATCTATGCTGATATCATCGAGTGGGCGTAGACCTTTTGCAGCCCGAACTGCATCACCAGGACATGGAGGAATAATCCCTGCAGTCTGAATAAAAGAACTGAACTGCTTCTGCAACATCCTGATTTGTGATGATGTTTCATTCTCCTTCTTCTGTGTCCTCTCTCTCTACTCAGTAAGCTCTTCAGTGAGTTTAAAAACTATATTTTTTAGTGATTCTACGGTTTCTCTATCAACTGAAGAGATATAGGATGTAGGACCGGACGAAGACCTCATATTCTCGCCAAAATAATTTTTGTGATGTCTATAGAAATGGCCTCTAAATGCAGGACCCACAGTTTGTTCCCATAACTCCTCCTCTACATGTTGGGGTATTGGGTCACCCTGACTTTCAGGAGGCTGACTACTATGAAACTCACTAAGGAGCTGCCTATATTTGTCCTATATTTAAAGTAAAGTTATAATTAGTAGTCAAAAAATATTAAAGTACTTATACTTGAATAATATCAACTTTGAGAAAAAGATTCATAAATTCAAAATTTGATTCTTACATGGGCAGCTTTTGCATGAGGTTCAACCCAAACATCTCTATCAGTCGGGTCTTTTTTCTTTTTTCAGATGAGTCTTCTCGAATAGCTCATCGTGTGGTATCTTCCTACACTTTTCTTTTTCCTGCATATGAAAAAATTATCAATCTTTAAATAATTAAAAATTTAAATAGAAACAAACAATTAAAACTGTAAAAGTTACATACCATTTTTTCCTCTAGACAATCATACTTTTGGCACCCGCAGTATGCAGGGAGCCACCCTTGAATGATGTCAGGGCTTTCTTTCCTTTGTCCCTCAGCAATTGGTATTCTTCACTATTCCAATAGCGAATATACTATTGCCATAAGAGTTCACTTATCCAGTCAGGTCCTACCATGTTGGTTCTAGCATAATCCAACAGATAGTTAAATCTGAATCTAGCTCTTCTGTAAAAATTCATCCTTATTGTACATTCATTTGCATAATCCCACCAGCAATATTTCTACAACAAAAATAAAAATATAATATTTAATATTTTTTTCTAATAATGTATTAAGTAGTTGATAAGTTAAATCCTTACATGAAATTCGTTAAACATTCTTTCTCTGTCCATTTTTGGAACCTTTTGCCAACTGGTCCAGTAGCCATTGAAGTGCTGACAAATGCATTTTCTCATAATTGTTCCAACTCTAGAATCCGGCATAAACCTGCAACACTAGATCAAACAGTTATTTCATAGAGCATAATAATATAGTAACGAAAAATGAATAATGTTATTATATTTAGAAATCTTACCCTGTTCCATAGGAAATAAGATAATGCCTCCCATAATCATCTCTGTCTCCAAGCTGCGGAGCAAGTGCTAGTGGATGCACTGGCGTGGGCGGATCTGAAGCACCAGAGGAAGTGCCTCCAAGATGAAGATCTGACAACCCAATAGATCCAGTAGAATCATTGTGCGAACCTGGGTAACTGCTACAGGAGGGTACCAACGATGGTAGATGTTTGGATGTGCCAACGATCGTCTGATAGTACTGTGATAGCAGTGGCACGATGATAGGAGCAGAATGAGTCAGTGTAGACCCATGAAGTGGCGCCACATACGTAGGAGCAGGAACCGAATGCTGAGATGACCTAGAATATGAGGGTCTTACTGGCGCGTCAGCAAACCGTCCCTCAGATATATGAATACCTGTTGGTCGTCTATAAGGCAGAGGTTGTTTTTTATTTTTTTGTTTTCGAAGGATCAACTTTTTCCTTACCTTTGTCACCTCTACTTGACATCTAAATTATGTAAAGTTAACAAGTAGTTAGTTCCTACAAAATGAATATATAAGAAAACATTTCAAGTTACTAATTCACATTTCAAATCACTCCAACAACACGAGATAGACAAGAATATTTTTATTACTATATAAATTATGAAAAAGTGAAAACAACAATCTTAAACAGTATATTACTTATCAATATTAAACAAGAAACATAAAGGTAAATATATAGTACAAAGCATAAAGACATCAATACATAAAAAATACAACCTACACAAACTAATCCTCCTCTTCTGAAGACTCTCCACTAAACCATTTACCCTCTTCGAAATTTTTCTCATCTCCTACACACTCAGCCTTTTCTTTTGCAATATTAACTTCTTCAAATATATTTTCCGGGTGATTCAAACTATCCACTAAGTCAACGTCCACCAGCTGGTGATCAATCTGCATTTCATTTTGATACGCAGTCTCCAGTACATTCTCAACTTCCATCCGTCCTATAGGCTTTGTTTTGATTACAGCCCACCAATCAGACTTATCACTGCACAACGGATAAGGAGCATAATATACTAGTTTAGCATTTTGCACTAGAACAAATGGATCGTAAACAGGATATGACCTATTGTGCTTCACTTCAATGATGTTATGCTCCTTATGCACTCTTGTGCCTCTTGTGCTTGGATCAAACCACTTACATCGAAAGAGGACCTTTTTTTTATTGAAAAACCATCATACTCCAGTTCTAAGATCTCATGTATGATGCCAAAGTAATCAACATCATTATCACCCTTAACCTAAACACCACTATTGTTTGTTTTTCTTGTTCTGGAGTGTTCTTCGGTGGAAAATTTAAACCCATTTATTGTGTAATGGGACATTGCATAAGCTTTAACTGGACCCAAGAAAATATCTCTCAAGAGTTGATCGTGTGCGGCTGCATTTGGTGACTGGTATACCTAAAAATATATATATATACATATATATATACATACATACATATATATATATACATACATACATATATATATATACATACATACATATATACATACATACATACATATATATATATATACATATATATATTAATATATATATATATATACATATATATATATTAATATTTATATATATATCATATATATATATATATATATATATATAT
>NC_061111.1:152800580-152805009 GCF_002878395.1 Capsicum annuum | reverse complement strand
ATATATATATATTAAAAGTGTGAAGACCATTAGAAAAGTGATTTGAACTTTTTGCCCTTCATTAAAAGTCTCTACTTTAGATAAAATTATCTTTTTACTATTTTTTTAATTATTATTTTATTAAATTAAGGACTCCTAAAATATATAGGATGAAATTTAGTAATTTATGGTAAGAAATATATATGAGTCCTAAAATATGTGGAAAAGAATATAAGAAAAAGAATTAGACTTGGGTTACATGTTTTTAACTTTTTATTATAAAATATGTTGAAAAAGAGATCTTAATTGGCATGAATGATATTGAAAAACATTTTTTGTACAAAAGTTACAATGTCAAAATTTCTAGGGAAAAAAAATTGTAGGAAAACATACCATATATTTAGAATTTTGTAAAAATAAAAAACCTTGTAGAAATGAGTAATAAAAAAACCTGCCATATATTTATGATTTTGTATTTCCATATCTATATTTTTTAATTTTGATGGTGAAAAAAGGAAAAAAAAAATACTTCAGAATTGTAGGGAGGAAAAATAAAAACGTGTAGAAGTAGAGAAAATTTATTATATATTTTGGAGTTTGACTATATTTAGGAGTTCACAAAAATATTTATATTTTAGGATACTCAAAATTGTAAGAAAAAAAAAAGAAAAGAAAAATGTTTAGGAAAATTTCACATGATAGTATTTATGATTGAAGAGATAAATTTACTTGTAATTTGAGGTAAGTTTATTTTAGAAATATTTTAAGTATGTTCTTAATGTTTACAATAACAAATTATCACCATTCTTGATAAGCAATTGCTGATTGAGAAGTTTCTTTTTTTTGCAATTTTGTATTTTCTTGAAATTTACAATAATGATAATAAAATTTTATTCTTTAAATTTACAATAATAAATTATCATGTCTTTTTGATAAACAATTGACAATTGAGACGTATTTTTTGGTGAAATATTAATAATATTTGTGATTTGATAAGATAACTATGCTTGTAGTTTGAGGTAAATTTTAAAAAATTTCATATGTTCTTGATGTTTATAATAATAAATTATTATATATTATTGATAGATTATTGCTGATTAAGAAGTTTTTTTTGTGTTATTTCAATATGTTCTTGAAGTTTAGAATAATAAATTATCATCTATTCTTGATAGACAGCTGCTAATTTAGAAATCTTAGTGTAAAATAGGTTTCTTGACATCCAAAGCATCGTTTATATATATTATTTAAGGTAGCAGGCAAATCAAGAAGTTGTCAAGAGTTAATCCCCATGTTGAACAATCTTGTGGTCCTGTTGTTGAGAATTTTAAGGAGACTACTATATTGAGTTCAGGTGTATTATTTTGTTGTAGTTTAAAGGTTGTTGATGAATTTATAGGTGGTAGATGAATGTCGGTCGGCTTTGAGGAATTTTTGTAGATAAAGGTTAGGTTTAATTGTATTATTTTTAGATCTCTGTTTTAAGAGTTTTTTTTTTGTGTAAAGGTAAAGTTTAGTTGTATTATTTGATATCTCTATTGTCGTATTATTTTGTTGTAGTTTACAAGTGGTAGATGAGTGTCATACGGCTTTGAAAAATTTTTTGTGTAAAGGTTAGATTTAATTATATTGTTTTGATGTCTCCATCATCATATTGTTTTGTTGCAGTATACAGGTGGTAGATGAATATCGTGGAAGTGAAGCTTGATACACAACTAATTTAGAAATGAAAAAGTTTCAAGTATCTTGGTCTATTATCTTAGGAAATGTGCAGATTCATGGTGATGTCATAAATCATACAAGTGCAGGGTGGATAAAATAAATGCTCTCATCTAAAGTCCTATGTGATAATAAAGTGCCTCCAAAACTTAAAGGCAAGTTCTGCAGAGTGGTGGTTAAACCGGCTATATTGTATGGAGTAGAGAGTTGGCCAGTAAGAACTTTAACATTCGAAAAATAAAAGTTGCGAAGATGATAATATTGTTATAAATGTGTGGATATACTAGGAGAGATAATATTAGAATAAAAATATTCGGGATAAGATAGAGTGACCCCGATAAAGGACAAGATGTAGAAAATGAGGGTGAGATGATTTAGACATGTGCAAAGGAGATGCATAGATGCCCCTATTCAAAAGTGTGGAAAGTTGGCCATATATGCAAAGTTTTAAAAGGGGTATAGGTAGGTTAGAGAAGTATTGGTGGGAGGTAAATAGATAGGATATGACACAATTTCAACTTACCAAGGACATGGACTTAAATAGGAAGTTATGTAGCGCACGGATTATGGTAAGAGGTTAGTTAGATGATTGAGCATTGTCTCGCTTATTTTTCTTTACTATTATTAGTTATCTTGTCCTTTGAGTTTGGTTAGTAGTTGTAGCTTTTACCCTTTGATTATCATTGTATCCTATTACAGTCGATATTTAGGATGATTTGACAGTTTGTTTATGGTATTTTTCATGATTGTCTTTATTTCTGTTATTTCTTTCTCTATACTGCTTTGACATGTTTTTTGTTTGAGCAAAGGACCTATCAAAAATAGGTTTTCCATCTCTAAGGTAGTGGTAAGGTGTACACTATACCTTTCTCAAACCCTATTTATCATTATTTTTATTAATAAATGTTTGATACACGTGCAACGCACGTATGCTAGACTAGTATATATATATATATATATATATATATATATATATATATATATATATATATATATATTATACATTTACTATGTATTATTTTACACGAGATAGAATGTGAAATAAGAATATCACTATGAGTATTAAATATTGTCCGAATTTATATAGCAAATGGCAAAAATACCTTTTATCATTTTAGGACTAAAATCTCTTTCATTATAAAATCCACTGCAGAACTCCATAACCCCTTACTATATTTGTTGGTTCATACTACTATAATGTCAATATCTTGCTATTTGGATATATCAATTTTATTGTTGCATATTTTGTCAACTTACTAATATTAAAAATACGACTAATGGATAATTAGATTCTCATTAGAAAACTTTTAATCAGACTTTGAACAATTTAATTTTGTCGAATAAGTCAATAAGTAAATTATACCCATCATATTCTAACTAATTTTTTAATATATACGATCAAATATTTAACAAGAATTAATCTTTTTTCATGAACATTTTACATTACGCAATAACTACATAACTTTGTTTTAAAAACAAATCACCGCCTCTGAAGGAATTGTTCTAACCAAAAAGAGTAAATTAATCCTAATGTATTGAAATACTTTATATTTGGCCTCATTCTAGCTATTGGATGGACCATAACTACTTTGATGTTAATTCTCGGCTTAAAAACGATCTATCTTCCGCCTATCGAACTCCCATTATCTTTCGGCTTAAAGACATTCACCGGTCATTTTTCAAAATAAATTATTAGAATTTGATCAATTTGTCATATTATGATCAATCGGTCCAATTATTATCATTTAATAGTTATTAAAATTTTTGTTTGAAGATGTATGCCTAATGTCTGTTTTGTGAAGATATATTATCAAAATATCATTCAAAATTTATAACCAGACAAATGTTATGAATAAATTTTTAAAATCTGGTCCAAAATCTACAACGTAAAATTGTGATAAACAAAAAACTTCATAATTACTCTATTGTTTTACTCATCCTTTTTAATCAAATGGTCCCTAAGTTTGGAGTAATTCTATTGTCATCGATCCTTTTCACACTGAGTTCATATGGCATCGTTCTTTGTAAGTTTGCAACACAGTGATGAAGTCACAATTATATTAAGGAAATTCATAATTTAAAAAATGTAAACACACGAACTAATCAAAGGAATTTAACATATTTTATATACACATAAAAAAATAATTTTAATAATATACAAATAATTTAATTTTTTAATTAATAAATACAAGTGAACTCCGTAATCATAAGTTCGCTCCGCCCCCTTTGCACAAATTAAACAATTTAGTCCGACGGACCCTCCAAAATGGATCACATAAAGGAGCAACAAAAGTATCTTATGTACAGTTCAATGGCCTGTTCATGCCATGGGGATAGTAAAATAATTTATGATTGAGATTCATTTCAAATCTTGCACTCAATAGAACAAAAAATGGTAAAAGTTGTGTCCATTTAAATCTAACCCATATTCTTTCGTCTTTCGTTTACATTTTAATACTTTCTACCTTTTAAGTGCATAATAAGGCAAAGTGCACTAGATGCCTATCCATAAGCAATACTCAATTTTTATTTTTTATTTTACTAATTGAACTCACAAAAATTTTCTAATCTCACAAGATTGCAAAGATCCAAATGATCATAAGTCACTATGTCTGCTCAAGCTACAAAATGGACAAATCTAACATCTAAAACACAATCAAAGTTCAATACTTAATCAGAACAGTATGCTATGCTGCAAATAATGTTTATTGAAAATGAAAGTAGG
Source organism: Capsicum annuum (assembly GCF_002878395.1). Classification (NCBI taxonomy): domain Eukaryota; kingdom Viridiplantae; phylum Streptophyta; class Magnoliopsida; order Solanales; family Solanaceae; genus Capsicum; species Capsicum annuum. The sequence goes on along the minus strand of NC_061111.1, from coordinate 152,800,589 downwards.
AGTAACATC
>NC_061111.1:152794863-152797580 GCF_002878395.1 Capsicum annuum | reverse complement strand
AAATCTATTTTGTTGACTATTAAAATATTTAAAAATAATTCTTATTTCATATCTATATATATAACAAAGGAGGATAGTCTAGCCTAAAATTAAGATAAGTTTCATCTTGATAACTACCTATTTGAATCTTTACAACAAAAACCTATCATTTTATAATAAAAATCGATTTTGTTGATTATTAAAATATTTAAAAATAATTCTTATTTCATATCTATATATATAATAAAGGAAGAAAGTCTAGCCTAAAATTGAGACAAGTGTCATCTTGAGAACTACCTATTTGAATTCTTACAACAAAAACCTATCATTTTATAACATAAATCTATTTTGTTGATTACTAAACTATTTAAAAATAATTCTTATTTAATATCTATATTTCTATATAACAGAAGCACTGGTTTCGACCAGTGCTTCATCAATTACTATACTACCCCTAATTATTTCGTCATTTACTATATTACCCCTAATTAATATACCAGTGCTTCATCAATTACTATACTAACCATAATTATTTTTTAATTTAATTAATTATTATAATTCATTTATATATTAGAATTAATAATATTTTTTTAATTATATTACCCCTAATTAATTATTATAAGTCATTTATATATTAAAATTAAAAATATTTAATTAAAAAAGATATTTATAACGTTTGTTTCAGCTGCTTTAATCGTGATTTTACTGTATCATCCCAAATTAATTATTATAAGTCATTTACGTATTAAAAAATTAATAATATTTAATTAAAAAAATAGATGGAATGTCTGCCTATATTACCCCTAATTTCTCCGTAATTTATTATATCACCTCTAATTAATTATTATAAGTCATTTATATATTAGAATTAATAATATTTTTTACTATATTACCCTAATAATTATTATAAGTCATTTGTATATTACAATTAATAATATTTAATTAAAAAAATAGATATTTATGATGTTTGTTTCAGCTGCTTTATCCGTGATTTTACTATATCATCCCTGATTAATTATTATAAGTCATTTATGCATTAAAAAATTAATAATATTTAATTAAAAAAACTCGCTACTTTGTCATTTACTATATTATCCCTAATTGTTTCGTGATTTACTATATTACCCCTAATTAATTATTATAAGTCAATTTTATATTAGAATTAATAATATTTTTTTATTATATTACCCCTAATTAATTATTATAAGTCATTTATATATTAGAATTAATATTATTTAATTAAAAAAATAGATATTTATGACTTTTATTTCAGCTTCTTTAACCGTGATTTTACTATATAATTCCTAATTAATTATTATAAGTCATTTATGTATTAAAAATTACTAATATTTAATTAAAAAAATAGATGACATGTCTGTCTATGGTTTCAGCCAGTGCTTCATCTATATTACCCCTAATTAATTGTTATAAGTCATTTATATATTAGAATTAATAATATTTTTTACTATATTACCCCTAATTAGTTATTATAGGTCATTTATATATTAAAATAAATAATATTTAATTAAAAATAGATATTTATGACATTTGTTTTAGCTGTTTTAATTGTGATTTTACTATATCATCCCTGATTAATTATTATAAGTCATTTATATATTAAAAATTAATAATATTTAATTAACAAAATGGGTGACATGTCTGCCTATATTACTCCTAATTACTCCGTGATTTATTATATTATCCCTAATTAATTATTATAAGTCATTTATATATTAAAATTAATAATATTTAATTAAAAATAGATATTTATGATGTTTGTTTCAGCTGCTTTAACTGTAATTTTAATATATCATCCCTAATTAATTATTATAAGTCATTTATGTATTAAAAATTAATAATATTTAATTAAAAAATCAGTTGCTTCGTCATTTACTATATTACCCTAATTGCTCAGTGATTTATTATATTACCCCTAATTAATTATTATAAGTCATTTATATATTAGAATTAATAATATTTTTTTATTATATTACCCTTAATTAATTATTATAAGTCATTTATATATTAAAATTAATACTATTTAATTAAAAATAGATATTTATAACGTTTGTTTCAGCTGCTTTAATCATAATTTTACTATATCATCCTAATTAATTAATATAAGTCATTTATGTATTAAAATTAATAATATTTAATTAAAAAATAAAGGACATGTCTTCTGCAGCTTCTTCAAGCATAATTTTGCTAAATATTGCTTATAATTAATTATTATGAGTCATCTAAGTCTTAAAAATTTAATCATAATTTTTTAAAAATAAAATAGACATAAAATGATAAATTAACTTTTGATGTATTAAATTAAGTTGACCTCCTTCAACCGTGATTTAACTGTATCACCCCTAATTAATTATTATAAGTCATTTATGTATTAAAAAATTTATAATATTTAATTAAAACATTGGCTTCGACATGGCTGCTTCAAGAGCTGCGCCGTGATTTTACTATATCACCCCTAATTAATTATTATAAATTATTTATGTATTATAAAATTAATAGTATTTAATTAAAACAAGAAAAATATGCGTTTATGACATGTTTGTTACAGCTGCTTCAACCATAATCATCTTTGAGAAGATGATCCAAGACTTTATTGTTAATTGAAGTATCTTTTGTTCCAATTTTTATATGAAATAATCCTATGAATATTAGTTCTACATCTTTTCTATATTTTGTAACAGGTCTCAATCTTATCATCAAACAATTAAAATAACCCGACT
>NC_061111.1:152669765-152794763 GCF_002878395.1 Capsicum annuum | reverse complement strand
ATACTTCAATTAACAATAAAGTCTTGGATCATCTTCTCAAAGATGATCCAAGACTTTATTGTTAATTGAAGTATCTTTTGTTCCAATTTTTATATGAAATAATCCTATGAATATTAGTTCTACATCTTTTCTATATTTTGTAACAGGTCTCAATCTTATCATCAAACAATTAAAATAACCCGACTACACGATACATCACACTTTTTTATCATGTGAAAAAAACTATCTTATAAAACTTCACTTCTTAGCGAGTACCGTCAAATAGTTATTATTTAAAAAATTATTGTTTTAAATCAATGTACGTTTATGTTTATATATCATCAATATCGAATATTGGTGCTAAAAGATGTCTATAGTGTTATTGGGCCCGTGCTGACACAGGCCATGAACCTCTAGTATATAATAAAGGAGGATAGTCTAGCCTAAAATTGACACAAGTGTCATCTTGAGAACTACCTATTTGAATTCTTACAACAAAAGCCTATTATTTATAACAAAAATCTATTTTGTTGACTACTAAAATATTTAAAAATAATTCTTATTTCATATCTATATATATAATAAAGGAGAATAGTCTAGCATAAAATTGAGATAAGTGTTATCTTGAGAACCACCTATTTAAATTCTTACAACGAAAACCTATTATTTTATAACAAAAATCTATTTTGTTGATTATTAAAATATTTAAAAATAATTATTATTTCATATTTTTTATATATCTATAATAAAGGAGGATAATCTAGCCTAAAATTGAGACAAGTGTCATTTTGAGAAAAACTTATTTGAATTCTTAAACAAAAATCTATCATTTTATAACAAAAATATATTTTGTTGATTATTAAAATATTTAAAAATAATTCTTATTTAATATTGTGGTAAAAACATTCAAGATTGATTTCTATTGGATGAATTGTTATTTCATATCATTTTATAACAAAAATCTATTTTGTTGATTATTAAAATATTTAAAAATAATTCTTATTTCATATCTATATATATAATAAAGGAAGATAGTCTAGCCTAAAGTTGAGACAAGTGTCATCGTGAGAACTACCTATTTGAATTCTTACAACAAAAAACCTATCATTTTATAACAAAAATCTATTTTGTTAATTATTAAAATATTTAAAAATAATTATTATTTCATATCTATCGATATATATAATAAAGTAGGACAGTGAAGCCTAAAATTGAGACAAGTGTCATCTTGAGAACTATCTATTTGAATTTTTACAACAAAAACCTATCATTTTCTAACAAAAATCTATTTTGTTGATTATTAAAATATTTAAAAATAATTCTTATGTCATATTGTGGTGAAACAATAATTAAGATTGATTTCTATTTGATTAATTCTTATTTCATATCATTTTATAACAGAAATCTATTTTGCTGATTATTTAAATATTTAATATTATTTCTTATTTCATATTGTGGTAAAAAAAAACTATTAAGATTGATTTCTATTGGATGAAATACTATGATTTTATTGATTTTTTATTTATAATGATTTTTATTGATGTAAACAATTAAGATTCATTTCTATTTGAAGAAAATTATTATGATTTAATATTATTTTATTTAATATTATTTCATATTATGGTAAAAAATAATTAAAACTCATGTCTATTGGATGAAAACTATTATGATTGTTCAATTATTTCATATTTAGATTAGTAGTTAATCATATCATATTATTCTACATTTCATATTTAGTTTATATCTATATATATAATAAAAGAGGATAGTCTAGCCTAAAATTGAGACGAATGTTATCTTGAGAACTAACTATTTGAATTCTTACAAAAAAAAACTTATTATTTTATAACAAAAATCTATTGTGTTGATTATTAAAATATTTAAAAATAATTCTTATTTCATATTGTGGTAAAAAAAAGAATTAAGATTGATTTCTATTGGATGAATTGTTATTTCATATCATTTTATAACCAAAACTATTTTGTTGATTATTTAAATATTTAATATTATTTTTTATTTCACATTGTTGTAAAAAAACTATTAAGATTGATTTCTATTGGATGAAAATATTATGAATTTTATTGATTTTTTATTTATAATATTTTTAGTGATGTAAACAATTAAGACTCATTTCTATTTGATGAAAACTATTATGATTTCATATTATTTTATTTAATATTATTTCATATTGTGGTAAAAATTAATTTAAATTTATTTCTATTGGATGAAAACTATTATGATTGTTCAATTATTTCATATTGAAATTAGTAGTTAATCATATCATATTATTCTTCATTTCATATTTATTCATATTGTGGTAAAAGAAAAACTAAGGTTGACTCATATTGGATGAAAAATCTATTAAGATTAACCCTTCTGTTAGATGAAAACAACTTGAATTTTGTCTTAAAACCATCTTCTTGAATTATATATTTTAAAATTCTTTTAAAAGATTTTTGAGGATTATTGTTTTTAAAATTTATGAAGCCACAATCATGTATTACTCAATTAATATAATCAATCAATCTATATATAAAATATTATAGTCTTTCCAAATAAAAAAACTATTGAAAAAAGATGTCATCTCTCAAAATATGTAAATAATATAAATAATGATATTATATAGAAAAATATTTATGATTTTACTACAGAGTAAATCAAGATTTAAGAAAAATTTGTAAGTGAATAATCAATTAGCAATCAAGCAACTTATATGGAAAAAATTATTATGACCAAAAAGTCATTCCAAAATAAAAAATATTTCAATAGAGATGTAATTCCTTAAAATATGTGAACAATTGATTTAAACAACATAAATAATAATATTATAAAAGTAAATTTTTATTATTTCACTAAAATTGAGTAAATCAAGAAAATATTATAAAATATCAATTAGTAAATAGTAATTAAGCAGCTTATATGAATAAGATTATAACAATCAAAAAGTCATTTCAAAATAAAAAAATATTATAGAAAAGATGTTATCCCTAATTATAAAATATACACAATTAATTTAAATTATATAAATAATAATATTATTTAGAATACATTTATGATTTTTCTACAATTTAGTAAATAAAAAAAGTATTACAAAAAAATCAATTAGAGAATAACTAATTAATGATCATGGAACTTATATGAAAAAAATTATTATGACAAATGAGTGATTCCTAAATTAAAAATATTATCAAAAAGATGCCATCACTCAAAATGTTTATATAATTAATTTAAATAATGATAATATTATACAAAAAAGAACAGTTATGATTTGATTACAATTGACTAAATCAAGAAAGTATCAAGGAGTATCAATTAAGAGAATAACCAATTAGTAATCAAACAACTTATACTAAAAAAATATATAATAATCAAAGAGTTATTTCAAAAATAAAAATATTATGAAAAATATGTGATCACTCAAATGGTAACTTTGAACTAAAAAATGGAAAATTATTTGAATATATTTCAAGTAAATTATATTTAAAAAAATATGCATTCATATTTATTGCAAGGATTTTCATTCGATATATTTTAAGTAATTTATATTTAAAACAATATGCATTCATATTTAATGAAAGGATTTTCATAATTAAGAATAACTATAAATAAGTAATTACACAATCATTCTATATTAGGAAACGAATAAATGATAGTCTTAAATTTAAAAGGAGGGTAGATTGAAAATAAATAAATATTGAAAACTTTTTAAAATGAATATTTCTACACAAAAAAGATTGCATAATGTTTATAAAAAATAACTACTAAAATTACATAGTCCTAATTAATATTCGAAGTCAAATAAAATTTAACTCTACAAAGTTATTCTTTAATTGACCAATTGGTAATTATATAACCTTATATATGTTGTAAGAATAATTCTAAATTTTAAAATAATCAAATTTGAAAAAGATACTTCTTTTTTATGAACAAAAATTAATTGAAAAAGGTTAAATTATCTTATATAAAAATTTAAACGTGTAGATCTTACAATTATTTTGTACTATTATAATATACATGAAAATGAAATTATAAAACAAACTAACTTGTCATTAATAAATAAATATATGATAATGACTTCTTTACTTTCAAAATGAATTAGGAATAAATATTTTTAATTATAAAATATTAATAAAAAAATTATAATAATTTTTATATGATGAAATGTAGGTGTGAGTTACTAATAAATTAGAATATATGCAGTTGAAGTATTACCATAAAAAAATATTTATACGACAAAAAATATTTATGATTTCGTTTAATATAAATCAATTAAGGAAGCATGACAAATTTGATTAAGAAATATAAATAGAACATGAATAATCAATTAACAATTATATACATATATATGGAAAAAATATTGTACCAACTGTCAATTAATTTAGAAGTTCGAATGTCATAGCAATTTACCACTATATAAGAAGGCTATACTCAGTAAAAATTAATTAATTTCTGCCATCACATATTGGAGAAGATGAATTCTGCAAGTGATATGTATGGACGTTCTAACCAGAATCTCAAGTTACTTTGAGTATTATTTTAGGATAGATTTTTCTTGATTTATTGAGTCAATTAAATCTACAGGTTATGTAGCATAGTCATTTTATTTTCTACATATATTTAGTGAAAATTTTATGAGTCAGTGTTCATGTACTTTATGTTTTATAAAAAATATAATCTGTACTTTTTGAAGATTTAAGTTAGTGATTTTTTAATATATCATGTATTTTTAAAGACTTAAATTTTTTATCTTGGAATCGAAATATACAATGAGAATTTTAGCAATAACATAAAAATTTATATGTTATACATTAAATATGAAGAAACTAATATTGATATTAGATAGTTAATTTTCTTACATTGCAAATATTGTTGCTTTAGATTTTAGCCAAATAAAAATATGATTTCAAAAAATTAATAGACTATGATACTAAATTACTAATCTATTATATTTCTATATGTTAGATTAACACTTGATTTGTCTATACTATATTTCTATATGTTATGATTAACAACTAATTTGTACATTTAATTGTGTGATTTTAGTAGTATACTAAAATTTTAGTGATATTGTGTTAGGAATGATAGTTTAGTGACCTTAGTGAAAAAAATGATAGTTGTATAACTATTTATGAAATTTACCCGACATTAGGGTTACTATCTCAAAAGCTATATCTTAAAGATCAAAATTTGAGAGGGTATCTCGTAGCTGATGCTCAAATTCAACAAATCAAATACTTATAAATATTATTTTTTTACAAGTTCATTATATTTAAATTCTTACTACAAATATTATTGTACTTTTACGTAGCATATTGTTTCAATGTGAAATTAAAGGTCATTTATCAGTTATTATTTATAAACTTTATACTATAAACTTGCTTATTTTTTTTGTTTTAGTTGATATAACTATAAACTTGCTTATCTTTATATTTGTAACTCCAATTTTAGAATATTGTAGATCTTTTGGTGCAATAATTGTTTGATCTACTTTGTACAATATAAAGGATAAAGATGGATAAGATTAATATCTTATTGTGCTGATGAATGTGAGGGGTTAAGTGTTAGTTGAATGTTCCAAGATGGGAGGGAATTCAATTTCGATAGTGATTAATATTTATAATTTCTTTCAAATTGAGAAAATATGATAGGGTTGATCGAAAATAGAGTTGAAGAGTGAATATTCAAAGCTATAAAGGACTAAACCATTTATTCGAAAAAACAATATACAATAAGATTCATTAATATTTGTTGGTCCATTATCATAAGAGAATAAGTGAACATTGTGAAATCGTGCAAACAGGTGGAATTTAGATAATGTTATAAGTTATTTGTTGAAAAATTGGTAATAAAAAAAACAAGGGAGTGAAAATTGACTATTATTGAGACTTTACTCAAAATATTTTCCTTGAAGCAAAAATATTTTAAATTTATAAAAATATATATTATGACTAAGATTGTGCAAAGAAATACAAAATCTATTGTGAAAGAAAAATCTATTAAGACAAGAGAAGAGAAAGGGGTACTCCTTTCTTCCACTTGATAGGCGGGTGCAAAATAAATTATTTAATATAATAAAATTTAAATTTCAAGTTAAAATTTTACAAAGAAGACTCATGTATATAACTCTAAAGCATATCATTCATCAGTTCTTTGTTTTTCTAACCAAATATAGAAGTAACTCACTTAACTAATAATAATTATGTTAAATATACATTTTCTTTTGTAATTATATGATTTTTTTACAAAATGAATCAATAAAGATCACAATATTATCTAATATGCTCAAATAATTATATTACAATATAATATTATTTGAACATGGATACTACCATTCAAAAAAATGTTTAAGTTTTATATAATTAATGATACAAAGTTCAATATTTTAATAGTTATTTTTCGTATTGCATAAATTTATTAATTCAAATATGTGAATGATATTGAATAAATTTTTATTATATGAAATTATTAAGATAATAATTTTATAATTAATTTCATTTAATATCGACTTTCAATCGCGCGGGTACTAAGACTAGTAGGTTAAACGAGAAAGAACTCTTATGGAAAAAAAAAATCATATGTTTAATTATGCTAAAAAGGAAGTGTTGACACCTAATTTTGACTCACCCTTTTTTTCTTAATTTCTTTTTTCGATGCTCCTCAGCCCTAAATATTTCTTTTAAATTAAATAAAAAATAAGATTCGTATTTTTGTTTCTATTTCTACTAGTTTTAATAAAAAGTGAATCTATTTTCATTTATAAAATTATTTTAATTGAATATAATTAAATATTTTTGACATCAAAATCGCAAAATATATATCTTTTGATAGTCGCATCCACATTCTTTCTAACTGTATTTTTGGGGTAATATTGTGACCATATATGTATATTTTATTACATAAAATATATCTTTTTAAATATACATATTTTTATTATATTCCTGATTTTTACGTATATTTTATTACATTCTTATTTTTACACACACACACACACACACACACACACACACACACACACACATATATATATATATTATTAAACCACTAAAAAAAAGGAATATCAAATTACACGCTCATTCAAGTTATGTCTGTAATTTATATACGTTAAACTAAAAATGATTTTTAGGATATCATGGAGCATCGATAAATTTAATTTTGACCAAAAAAAAAAGCATTCGGGCTAACGATTATCCGATTTCATTTTTTTCACCAAACCCAACTCTTATTTTATGAATTTCAGCCAGATGCCCAAAATTCAGTCCAATATCCATATCTTTTTCGCCTTTTTCATCCAACAGGCATCGATCAATCTAGCCCATCACTGTGATTTTAACCTAGAAATCCAAAATTTTCAACTTTATAATTTATATATATATGTACTCTATATATATTCAATTATTTTTCTTTATTTATTCATCATCTATTTATTTATTTTATTATTATTATTAAGTTTAATCCGCCCGATTAAATGATTGGATCGATAAAAAATAATCAATTTTAATTTGACCTTTTCATATATTCATCCACGCACCCAAACCGTCCGATCAATTGATCGGACAGTACAAATTATCGTCAATAAAACAGATGCCAAGACGTGGTTTCACGAATCCCAACTCATCAAAATATGCATGCTTCCAAATCACAGTTAGTCTCAATCAGCCTTTCCCACAGTGCAATCATGTATAGTCACTATCTCTCTTTTCTCAAAAACACCATGAAAACCGGCCACCCCTTTCCCTTCTCCTCCTTCCTCCTCTCCTTCCACCCCAAATGAGAAACCTTAAGATCTCCATAGCTGGACACCGTCTTCTACCTACCCACACGAATCTTTCATTTTTATCACTCCAAGCCAGCAAATCGCCAAGAATAAGAGAAAATCAGTCCCTAATTTATGCAAAAATGAAACTTTCTGAGGATTCTCAGCTAAAACTTGATAAAAGCTGAAATTTTTGCATATAGATGTCATAATTTTGAATTCAAATCTCATCTCCATAAAAATGTGCTTCAAATTCGGACTTTGGAGTCCGGATTTTGGCTATAAATAGCCCCCAAAATCACCATCATCAAGGACAAGGTGGGAGATTAAAGGAAAATCGGACTACATTCAAAAAAGTTTCACTAGAAAAGTCACAAATAGGGTTGTTGGTTTCTTCTCTTAATTTCGGTGTTTGATCGAGTCCTGAAATTTGAGTTTTGGCGGCCGGAATACTCGACAAGAAGCCCGAGTTTGCTGCACAATACAAGGTGCGAAGCCGCCTCCTTTTCGTTCTTTTCTTGCTAGCTTTTCCCTTCATCTACTCTAATTCTATAAAATTGATCTTGAAGTAATATTGTTTATTGTTGCATTTTGGTCCCGTAAACGAACATTTCGGTCTTATTTTATTACATTTGTTTGCATACAAGTCATGGGTATGAAAATATGAGGCGTGGTTTGGTTTCAATTTCGGTTGTGCTAGTTTGTTTTCTGTTAAGTCTAGTCCAGCACATGATTTTATTCATGGCTGTCCGTTTCACGTGGATAGGGCCTGGGACAGTTTGTTGGGTGTTGTAGTAAGTTTCGTTCCAAGTGGTCTGCTGTAAAACAGTTATTTTCTTATAGTAAAGACGGAGGTTGAAATTTGAAGTCACTATTCAAATTAGCCGATTAAAGAATGTGTGTATTTTGGCTAAGCTGTTAAAAACAATTGTTACCATTTTAATTTTATGCGCGCCGCACTGTTCGGATTAAATGAGTAGGGGAATAGCCTCAAATCAAATTTTGTTTCACTTCTGCCCATGGTTCAAGATTGGAAGTAATATATTTCATTTTTTGCGAAGGAGCTTCACTCCTTCGTATAACTTAACATTATCTTCACGTAAGTGCTTTTCTTATAATCACAATTTGTAAGAACCTTGACTAGATCATATCTGGAAAAGGATGAGAAAAGTTGACCTTAGCTTGCAATCTCTTTTGGTACTTGTCATGGGAGTATGCTGTAATGGTTTGTTTAAATTTGTTAATTGTTTTTCTTATCCTCTTGAGTCACACTAGCTTTACAGATGGGAATACATGTGTGAAACATTTTTCAGTAGTGTTTAATACGTGCTTATATTGGTAAGTGACTGTGTTCTTTGAAGCCTACTTAGACAAGTTAGTAAAAATGTACATTTCTTTAGATAGACCAAGTGTGTGACTTTGTTGCTAGTATTACTCACGCGTCCGTGATATAGATAATGTTTTAGTTAGTAAATGGAGATTATTGGCCTCGATTGACGCCATTTTACTATTGTTATTCACGTAAGTAGTTATTGATTTTGGGTACTTTATTCTTACAATTGCTTGAAGGGCATGAGTTGGGTGCCTATATATTTGAGTGTCTCAATACTGGTTGTGATCTATGTCATACTATTGAAGTATTTACTTGTTATCCTTAAATCTTTTTTTTTTATATATATTTAGCTTGTTTCTAATTTGTTTCCTCATTCTTTTCTTTTACATATACACTTGGGAGCTGGAGTTTCGCAATGGAACTCAATTTGACCCATAGCATTGGGTTAACGGCTATAGGATCACAGAGCTTGGGGTTTAAATAGTTAGGAACCATTTCCTTCTATAAGAGCTTATAGTATCTAGTCCTTTGCTTTCTTCCACTTTCTTATTATTATTATTATTTATTCTACTAGTCTTGTGTTTATTTGCATATCTATTTGGTGCGGATTGATTGATGTTGAAGTAACTTCATATCTATTTCGTAGCCTTAATCATCTAATTAGTTTTCTTGGTTATTCAAACCGCTCCTAAATGTTGGCTCTTTGTATAAAAAATGTATTCTTCGAGAATGTAAAACTACAAATTTTGTAGTATAAGAGTGCAGATTTTTTTTAGGATAAAAATACTGCTTTTAAGGGCCTAAAAGTGACCTTTCTTTTGAGGTTAGAATTCAGGATTCTGAGCTTTAAAATGCAGCCATTTGAGCACTTAAATTGCGGGTTTTTTGTGTGCAAAATACAGCTTTTGTAGTAGCTAAAACTACAGATTTTGAGAGTTCAAAAGTATGACCTTTCAAGACTTAAAATGCATTTTTTAAAACCTCAAAGGTGCATTTTTTTTTTTTTTTTTTTGAGTAGGGAGTACCTTCTAAAGAGTTAATGGTACAATTTTTGAGAACCAAGAATGCAGTGTTTTTTTTAGTTCGAAAGTTTATTTTGTAGCTTGTCAAGGGTGACAATGCATGTTTGTAAGGGGAAAGTCCCTTAGTTGGGCATTTTGTTAAAACTAAGTTTACTTTTCTTAAAACAATGCCGTCTTTAAAATAAAATTAAAATTTCAATACTAACTCCGTAAGAGGGAAAGCTGCTAAAAATCTTAGATTTATCAAGAGAGTTCGCCCACTAATTTTAACTTGTTTTCAATAAATAATCTAACGTTCTACGCTATATTTTCAATACTATTCGAGTTTTCAGATTTCAAGGAAATAGAAATGTGAGGTATATGTATTCATCCGCTACCATGTACAAGGTACATTATTTTCAACGCTACTATATAACTATTTCGTTTTTATTATTGTTGTACTATTATTTTATTATTCGCATCATAATTATCATCACTTTGAAACGTCGGCAACATTTTTATTACTAATACTATTTTGATTTTGATTATTATTATTATTATTATTATTATTGTTGTTGTTGTTATTATTATTGTTGTTGTTGTTGTTGTTGTTGTTGTTGTTGTTATTATTATTATTATTGTTATTATTATCTCAATTTTGTTACATCTAGGTATTATATTATCACATTCACTTCTCGCTTATTTCTAATCTAAAACCATTTGAGTTTCACAAATCAAGTCCACTTTTACCTCTTTCGTACTTTCAAATATATTCATATTTGTATTTGTCTTAAATTATTTCACGCTTTAAAATATTTTTATAAATTTTACTTACATATTCAACTTTATGCATGTAAAGATAATAAAGTTTTCCCTTTATATTATCACAGTCATAAAAAAAATAAAAAGCTATTCTAAAATATTTGTGTAATGTAGTTACATTACTTCTTTGTACGTGGTAGCGTCATGTTTGATATACTTTAAATCTTCTTTTGAATAATAAATAATAACAAAATTTTCTTATCACTGTTTTAAGCAAATAACGAAATAAAGGTTTTCCCTAATATTTTTCTAAACTAAGTGTAAGGACTATCTTCGGATAGGCTCTGAGGGATGCCTAACACCTTTCCCTCGAGTAACCAAAACCCTTACTCAGAATCTCAAAATGTTTTCGATAGACTAAAACAGAGTTTTATCATAAAAAATAGTTTTTTTCCTAATTTTCCTAAAAAGTTAGGTGGGGACTCTAAAAAATAAATTTTCAAATCCCAAGAGTCACTAAACGCCACCATATATCGCGTACAGTTTCGACCGGTTCGAAATAGGGCTCGACAGAATGGTGACTCTGTTGGGGAAGCTTTGAACTTAGGTTTTAACCTTAACATGCTTGATTTAGAATTTCGGGCTTTATTGTGTTATTTGCTTGCTCATTTTTTATATCATGCTTTCTGTGAAAGGACGCAAGCCAAATCCAAACTTGCGTTCCTTAGTTGTTTGTATAACACTGCTTGTTATCGCTTTATCACTTGCATTATTTCTATCGAGTCTTGGTCGTACATGATTCACACACTGAAAATGTAAGGGGTGTACCTGCACTCCTCTGAAACCTCTTTGGATTCCTTAGTTTCAGAGTTGGTGCAATTAGGTTAGTGAGCCTTCTCGCAAATATTCAGTCCTACTCTCGAAATTTTTAGGAAAAAAAAAATCTTACTCTTGAAATAGGTCATGTTGCATAAACCTTAGGCGTGACGGTCCAAGGCATCGTCATCGCAATTAGGAAACCACCCTTTTGTTAAAGGTTACAAACCTGTCGACATATTTTATGTGATGATTGATATCGACAGTCTAAACTAAAACACATAATGTATTTGAGATAAACGACTGATCATATCATTTACCCTTTCTTTAAGATGAATACCAACCAAACCTTACTAAACATCCAAATGATTGCCTCAGTCCCCCAAAACTTACAAACCTGGTGCCAAAATATTCAAGCCGTGCATGGGGCCAAAGTCAAAGAAAACTTAGGCTCTTTGGTGTTCCTCATAGATATTCAGGCCAACGAACCACTTGTGCAACTATTGATTGAGTTTTGGGATCCTTCTACCGCGACATTTCAGTTTACAAACTTCGAAATCACCCCAAATTTGAAAGACATCAGTAGCCTTACGGATTTGCCCCTTGCAGAGAGGCTGTCGTTAGTCCCATCGGCCATGACTGTTAATGGATTTTTGCATACTTTGGGTTTACGGAAAGACCGTGCACCAAGGAGCATCAGATACGGTTGGGTTAACTTGGGTTACCTGTTTTAAAGATTTGGATATCAAATGAGCTATGACCATCACCGAGAGGACTTCGCTTGTAGCAGAGCAAGGTGGGAGAGTGTTCGCCCCATGGCTTTCGCACTTGCCTTACTGGGAATTCTAGTTTTTTCTCGAAGAGGGGGCCATATCAATATCAACTTGATGCCTTTGGTTTTTACCATGTTCACCGGTTTTGAGAAACTGACGTTAGTGCCAATGCTGCTGGCAGAATTATTCCGAGCTTTGTCTGCTTTCTTGAGAGTGAATGATTTCTTTGGTGGATGTAACTTGCTACTTCAAGTCTGGGCCATGGAACACTTCTATCAACGGGCGCCAATCGGAGACAACTTAGAGGACGTCCCTAACATGATACAAAACTATGAACAGAGGTTGAGATTTTGGGAGGCACCACTAGGACCAGAAGAATGGCGGGATTATCTGACGTACCTCACGGGAGATGCCATCCAATGGAAGCTTCCTGGGATCACAGGGAGAGCACTGTTGAGAAGGTACACCAGTTATTTTATTGAGCTGATTGGGTTGGAAGGAATCCAACCATACGCTCCACTTAGAGTTCTACGTCAATTCGGCATAGAACAAAACATCCCTTTATGGTCGCCCATAGGCCCAGCGAAAATTACTTATGAAAAACAAGTGCCTTGGGACAGAATTAAAAAGCTGCAAGAAATGTGGATGAACATACTTTCAGCAGAAATTGGACAAATAACTTGGTGCACCTCAGGGTATTACGCATGGAAAGTAGAAGGAGGTCCAATAACACGACCAAGATGGGAAAGGATTCTTGGGTTGGTGGACTACGATATGGTTTGTCAAGTGGCAAGGGAAATACTACCTCACATGTATCTTACCACCTCCATGTACCGACAGGTAGTTCTGAGATCGGTGGATGACATGATTCCTCCAGACGATAATGATGATGTTAGGGAAGGCACAAACGTGGAACTAGGCGACCAATCCGTGAGGAATGAGGATAATTCAGACTATCCAGAGTGGCTGATAAATAATCAAAATTTCATGGACTATTTTTTGTGCCCAGGAGATGACGATGACGACGGCCCTACTTGGCCTTAGACTTCCTTTCCTATTGTACTTTTTTTATTCCCTAGAAAGAGCCACATGGCCCACCCCATTGTAAGCCCTACGACATCCTTTCACTTTCTTTCAAGATGTTGATGATCTGTTTTGATGTAATCTTTTGAAACACCATTGTTCAATGAAAGTTGTCATTATTCTCAAATCCAAATATGTTTAAATAGACCGTTTATTATCAGATTGATTGAAACGTAGGCCTACCTCTGGCAAAAAAGAGGCTCTATATTAGGATGCGTTTGGATGTTGTCAACTTGGTGTATATATGTTTTATTTACTTGTTACATTTTCATTATTTCCCAAACTAACATAGTTTTCTTTTTCTTTCTATCTTTCCTTTTGTTTATTAATTCCCTAAATAAAAGAAAAAGAAAAGTTGATTTGTGTCGACTGGAAAACTGGCGGAATCCCAATACAACCTTCGATTGAAAGACAAAATGACTAACAAAGACAAGGCCGCGATGATCCCAGTGGATGACATCGAGAGTTCTCAACTGCCCTTAGATACCTAAAATGATGATCAAATGGTCAGTATGGCACAGGAAATCAAGGTCCTAAAAGAAGAACTCTGTCAAATGCAGGATCTAACCACGCTTACAATAGCTAGATTTCCTGCTCAGCCGCAGGCTCCAAGTATTGAATTACCTCCAGGCGCTTCCTCTAACCAAGCAAGTATACCGCATGCTCAAGCCCCACCAGCTTTTCAACCTACCATTGGAACTACACCTGCTTATTCATTTCCTGCCCAGAACTTTACTGTTCCAGTCCATCCAGAAATACGGCACATACCCGAGGCACATGTCACTTGTGAGATACCTGTGCCACCTATATACGTTACCGAAGCTCCTGCCTTCGCAACATCTGTGACTTTTAAAGTTACATATGAGGCTGATCGGTATGTGGGGTTAGGAAAAGATGTCCAATCAAGTGAAGAAGGGTCGATAGCATCCCATCTTGAGAGTCTAAAAAGAGCATTCAGAAACATGCAAGTCGCTAGAGGGACTGAAAGTTTGGACTACGACGACTTATGCATTCATCCAGACATCAATATGCCAGTGGGATACAAACCACCAAAGTTCAATGTATTTGACGGAAAGGGTGACCCGCATGCGCACCTGAGGGATTACTGCGACAAGTTGGTTGGTGTAGGAAGGAACGAGAAGTTGAGAATGAAGCTGTTTATTTGGAGCTTGTCAGGAGAAGCTTTGACTTGGTATACCCGACAAGACCCTTGTAAGTGGCGTGCCTGGCGGAAAATGGCTGAGGACTTCATGAGTCATTTTAGATTTAACACTGAGATTGCTCCAGACAGGTTCTCATTGGCTAACATACAGAAGAAGTCGTCCGAATTATTTCAAGAATATGCATGGCATTGGAGGACCGAGGCTGCAAGGATAACCTTCACTAGATGAAAGTGAGCTCTCCAAATATTTTATCTGAGCATAGGAGGGTGTTTACTTTGACAAGATGATGTCGATGATGGGCCAAAAGTTTACAAAATTGGTCAAAATAGGAGATTTCATAGAAGAAGGCATCAAGTCAGGGAAGATCCAATCTATGGCTGCATTGCAAGCTGCGAGTAAGGCCATGCAGACTGGTTCCATTAATGGTAACAAGAAAAAGAGGGAAGATGTCTCAACCGTCACACCATACTACCGACCTGGAAATTCTTTCCACCATTACCCTAACAATCCTCAAATTATTGCACATATCCCAGTGTACAATACTCAACCGCATTATAATCCACCTCGAGATCCAGCATACCAAAATTCACCAAGACCATATGCCGCTATCCAAGCTCCAGCTCACCAAAATAGACCAGCCTATGTACCCAGACCATGAACAAACTTTAAAGCCAGAAATACCCACACCTGCACACCGATTGTAGAACCTTTAGCCCAGTTGTTTGAAAGGTTGAGGGCTTCTGGTTTGTTGTATCCAATTGAGAGAAAGGCCCTTGATCCGACCTCTCAAAACTTTGATGGTAGCAAGCGGTGTGCCTATCACTCAGGAGTCCAAAGGCACGACACATAAGACTGTTATAGCTTTAAGAATCAAATTGAGTCTCTGATAAGAAGGGGTATCATCAAATGTACCGCCACAGCTCCCAATGTGAACAATAACCCCTTCCTAAATCATAGAAATCAAGAAGTCAATATGATTACTCTAGGTAAGGGGTATGATTTGGAAGAAACTATTATGCCTACATGGAGCTCAAAGGAGATCGCCACTGCATCCCCATCACTACCATTTATCACAGTTTAGTTGAGGGAGCCTATAACTGTTCAGACCTATCTGTCGAGAGTCGTAGTGACCAATTTAGCCACTGGGAGACCGACTATGACACTAAAGCAATCCCATAGGACTATCGACCTAAAACCAAGGGAAAAATGATAGACGCTGCTGCGGATCAAGGGATGACTAGGTCGGAAAGATGTTATGTGCCAAAGGAACCAAATTGTGGAGTTCTCGGGAAAGATCAAAACCCAAGGAGACATATCACAGATGCTGAAGCTGCAGAATTTTAGAAGAAGATGCAGGCCAAGGACTATTCAGTCGAGGATCAGCTCAAGAAGACACCTGCCCACATATTCGTCATGTTCTTACTTATGAGTTCTGAAGCCCATAGAAATGCTTTGATGGAAGTGTTATCTGGGATTAGCATACCAAAGGAGACAACTAGCGAGACTTTGGTCACAGTAATTGGGCAAGTGGTAGAGGCAAATAAGGTTTCTTTCCATGATGATGAGTTACCTTCAGAAGGGGCTGCACATAACAAAGCGCTCTATATTGTGGTTAGATATCATGACAAGATTGTGAACAGGGTCTTGATCGATGGTGGTTCAAGTTGTAATATCTATCCATTCTCTACTTTGAGGGATTTGGGTGTGAATATAGAAGATATAAGGGAGAGTTGGGTAAAGGTTAGAGCCTTTGATGGGTCACAAAGGAGTGTCATTGGGGAAATTTATTTAACACTGTAGATAGTACCAATAGAATTTCCTATCCTATTTCAGGTCATGGATGCATCATCTAGCTACAACCTATTGCTGGGGAGGCCATGGGTCCACATGGTAAGAGCCGTTCCTTTCACTCTTCATCAGTGCGTGAAGTTTGAATGGGGTCACACAAAAATTACTGTTCATGGAGAACTCAGTCATCCCAGTTATTCTGTCAATTCAGTCCCAGTCACCGAGGAGTTAGATGGATCCACTTTCCATACTCTGGAGATTATGCAAGCTGCAAGGATCAATGAGAAGGCAATACCAGCTGAAGCAAAAATGTCGAATGCTGAAAAGATGGTTGCGTCGGAGATGTTGAAATATGGGTATCAGTCTAAGACAGAACTAGGACCCAGAGCCGATGGTATAGTCGAGCCAATCCAATTAAAGCAGCAGAAGGGTACTATAGGGCTTGGATATGAGCCTATTTTTGGGGTAGCCTACAGTAAAGGATTTGGAATGACGATATTTGTGCCAGCCCAAGTCCTGGTTTCAGAACAAATAAATGATGAAGATATCACAGAAGGAATAGGAAATTTGTTTGTGGCCGTGATCGAAGAAGAATCAGAGATAGCTTTCAAGAAGCTCACCATCCGTGATGCCGAGCTCGGAGAAGCCTTGCAAAACTGGACCATCAACCCATCCCTGTTTCGTCAGGAGTCTTGGTAGTGTGGGATTGTTGTTGTTTTTTTGAAAAAATAAAAAATAATTTTTTTTTGCATGACCAATTGAGGCTTGAATCATGCCAAAGCTCTTTTGCCACTTACCTCTTGTCAAAGCCCAGTGCTTTTGTTAATAAAAGTCCTTATTTTTAAAACTTATTTTTCTATTTTGAATATCTATTTACTTTACTCGCTTTTTATACTTTTCAGCACAAATGTTAATAAAAATCCTCGTTCCACGGTTATGACATGTAATGAATCCATTGAGCAAAATACAAGCGATGAATAAGATTACGAGGAGTACAATGAGGACATGATGCCTGAAAAACTGCCTCAGGAGATCGAGCAATTTGAGAGTTAGAAGAAGCCTAATATGGATGAAATTGAAGTCGTCGATTTGGGTGATGAAAAAATGGCCAAGGAAACACGAGTCAGCATACACTTAGAGGTCGAAAGTAAGCAGGAATTGATAAGTCTGCTCAAGCAATACATTGATGTATTTTCTCGGTCTTACGATGACATGCCTGGTTTAAGCACCGATATCATCTCGCATCGACTGCCGACTAACCCCGCATGTCCATCGGTGAAGCAAAAGACGAGGAAATTCAAACCCGATTTGAGTTTGAGAATCAAGGAGGAGGTGACCAAGTAGATAGAAGCCAATGTCGTAAGGGTCATAACTTATCCCACCTAGCTGGCCAACATCGTACCCGTACCAAAACAGGACGGGAAAATAAGAATATGTGTAGATTATTGGGATCTTAATAAGGCTAGTCCAAAAGATGATTTCCCTCTCCCAAACATTCACATTCTCATTGATAATTGCACGAAACATGATTTGCAGTTGTTTGTTGATTGTTTTGTGGGATACCATCAAATTTTGATGGACGAGAATAATGCAGAAAAAATAGCCTTCATCACTCCGTGGGGAGTATACTGCTACAGGGTAATGCCATTTGGACTCAAGAATACCGGTGCAACGTACATGAGGGCCATGAATACTCTTTTCCATGATATAATTCATAAAGAAATCGAAGTGTACGTGGACGATGTCTTCATCAAATCTAAAAGGAGTTCGGACCATTTGGATGATTTACGAAAGTTCTTTGAAAGGCTGTGAAGGTATACCTAAAGTTGAACCCAGCTAAATGCGCCTTTGGAGTTCCCACGGGAAAGTTATTGGGATTCATTGTTAGTAAGAGAGGTATAGAGTTGGACCCATCCAAGATAAAAACAATCCAAGACTTACCACCTCCTAAGACCAAAAAGAACGTAATGAGCTTCTTGGGAAGACTCAATTACATTAGTCAGTTCATAGCTCAGTCCACAATAATTTGTAAACCAATATTCAAGTTATTGAAGAAAGACGCTGTCACTGGATGGACTGAAGAATGTCAGAAGGCTTTTGACAAAATCAAGGAGTATTTGTCTAACCCACTAGTATTGGTTCCACCAGAACCAGGAAAGCCATTATTGCTATATCTGTCTGTTATGGATAATGCCTTTGGATGTGTGTTAGGGAAGCATGATACAGGGAGGAAAAAGCAAGCCGTTTACTACCTGAGTAAGAAATTCACACTGTATGAAGCTAGGTATACATTGTTGGAGCGGACCTATTGCGCATTGACCTGGGTTGCACAAACTTTAAGGCACTACCTGTCCGCGTATACCACGTACTTAATTTCGAGAATGGATTCACTCAAGTACATATTTCAGAAGCCAATGCCTACTGGAAAGTTGAAAAAATGGCAGATCTTGTTGAGTGAGTTTGACATTGTGTACATGACACAAAAAGCCGTCAAAGGACAAGCTTTGGCTGATCACCTTGCAGAAAATTCAGTGGATCAAGATTACACGCCGCTCAATACCTACTTTCCTGATGAAAAGGTGTTGTTCGCAGGAGAAGATATCTCAGAGCCGTATGATGGATGAAGGATGTTCTTCGATGAAGTAGCGAACTTCAAAGGAGTTAAAATTAGAGCAGTCCTAGTTTCAAAAACAGGTCAACACTACCCAATATCGGTAAAGATTAGGTTTCCTTACACAAATAACATAGCAGAATATGAGGCTTGCATTCTCGGGCTTAGGATGGCAGTAGACATGGACATTAAAGAGCTATTGGTGATAGGAGATTCAAATTTGTTGATCCATCAGGTGCAAGGAGAATGGACCACAAAGAATGTCAAAATCCTTCCTTATGTGGAATGTGTTAAG
This sequence comes from Capsicum annuum, assembly GCF_002878395.1. Taxonomy (NCBI): domain Eukaryota; kingdom Viridiplantae; phylum Streptophyta; class Magnoliopsida; order Solanales; family Solanaceae; genus Capsicum; species Capsicum annuum. The sequence goes on along the minus strand of NC_061111.1, from coordinate 152,775,406 downwards.
GAATTGAGCAAAAGGTTTATGAAGATCGAATTCAAGCATGTCCCTCGAATTCAAAATGAGTTTGCTGATGCCTTGGCGACACTATCTTTAATGAGTCAGTATCTAGATAAGAATTACATTGATCCCATAAAAGTGGAAATACACGGCCAACAAGCCTATTCTTTCCATGTAGATGAAGAGACAGATGGAAAGCCGTGGTACTACGACATTAAGAGGTTACTTAGAGCAGGAGGATATCCAGAAGGTGCTACTGACAAGTAGAAGAGGACTTTAAGAAGGAGGGCCAATCACTTCTTTCTCAATGGGGAAATCCTATATAGGAGGACTCCAGACCTAGGATTGATATAGTGTGTTGATTCCACGGAGGCCACGAGATTGTTAGAGGAGATACATGCAGGGACTTGTGGACCCCACATAAACAATTTCATGCTTGCGAAGAAGATTTTGAGAGCTGAATACTTTTGGATGACCATGGAGAGGGATGACATTCGATTCGTGTAGAAGTATCACCAATGTTAGGTTCATGGAGACTTTATCTGAGTTCCGCCAAATGAACTCAATCTGATGGGTTCTCCTTAGCCGTTTGCTGCTTGGGGCATGGATGTTATTGGGCCCATAGAGCCTCCTACATCCAATAGACACCATTTTATCTTGGTCGCTATCGATTACTTCACAACGTAGGCTGAGGCCTCGACACATAAGGCCATAACCAAGAAGGTGTAGCAGATTTTGTTTGCAACAACGTAGTTTGCCGGTTTGGAATTCCAGAATCAATCATAACAGATAATGAAGTCAATCTTAATAGAGACCTGATGAGAGAGATTTGCAAAAGGTTTAAGATCTCTCATCAAAATTCCACGGCGTATCGACCATAAATGAATGGAGTAGTTAAAGCTGCAAATCTTAATTATGGTGGATATTGCACCACAATTAGAACTTCTACTGGGGAAACTCCCTACATGTTGGTTTATGGGTCGGAAGCAGTGATACCTACAGAAGTAGAGATACCTTCATTGAGAGTCATTCAGGAGGTTGGTCTAGATGACGTTGAATGGATTCATAGTAGAATCGAGCAGTTGATGCTCATTGACAAGAAGAGATTGGATGCGGTTTGTCATGGTCAACTCTATCAAAATAGAATGATCAAGGCGTTCAACAAGAAAGTCAAGCCTCGTCGATTCACACCAGGACAATTAGTATTGAAGAAGATATTCCCTCACCAAGATGAAGCCAAAGGAAAATTTGTGCCAAATTGGCAAGGTCCTTACATAGTTCACCGAGTACTCTCAGGAGGAGCAGTGATCCTCGCATAAATGGACGGCATAGTAAGCACAAAATCGATCGATTCAGACGCCATCAAGAAGTACTACATTTGAAGACATTAAGACTAATTATTTCTTTGTACTTTTTGCATTTTTCTTTAATGTAACAGAACTACGTATTAGCCTGATTTCCCACGGCGGGATACGTAGGCAACCCACATAGGGTTTGGTTCCCTTAGAAAATCCAAAAACATCATCCTTTTACATATTTAGAACTACGCTTGACCTGAATTCCCATGGCGGGATACGTAGGCAATCCACATCGGATTTGGTCCCTTCATATTTTTACCTTTTCATTGTACTGAACTATAGCCTGACCTGATTCCACTTGGATACATAGGCAGCCTGAGTCAGGCCCGATCATTGCATTATTTTACTTTATCTTTTGTATCGAACTATGTTATGACCTGATTCCTATTCTTAGGATATGTAGGCATCCTGAGTTAGGATCGATCACTACACTGCATATTTTTACTTTATCATTGTATTTGAACTACGCACAGACTTGATTCCGATCTTCAGGATATGTAGGCAACCTGAAAGGTTCGGTCTTACCTTAAGGAAAATCCCCTTTGCTCGTAGTATAGCCTTAGAATATAAGAGATCTCGCCACCAGAATCGTCGTAGCATCGACAGTCAGAGCAGCTCCACCCGAAGGATAAAGCTACATAGGTCACGATCAACAAATGGAGGCTTAACGGATTTTCGAATGTGTCATAATCTAAAAACGACAAAGGATTTCTATATATACTTAATATATACGTAATATATTTGTGAAAGCATATATACATAGATGTATTTTCACTATACTTCCTAACTTTCCCACTTACTGAGACTCCGAATTTGGGAGTGATTGAGAAACTGAGGGAGTGTTGGAGAATTCCGTAAACAAAGCCAGGATTCCCAAGTCGACACAAATCAACACCCCCTCCCAACTAAGAATTTTTCTTTGAGCGCAGGAAAATAGGAATTGGAAGACTACATCAAGCCAAGCTTTGGGATAGGATCAGGGGCATCATGCAGCTTACCGCTACGACATGAGCCAAATATTCTTCCCATACTTTATTCTCTTTACATACATTTATACTAATCCTCACAAGCTCTAAGAGTTTTATTCTAATTCTTTCACAGGTATATTTTGAAGACCTAGATTGGAAACTAAGAAAAAAGGATCCTCATAGGAAGATTAGGCTATTTACTTTCCCAACAAACTCCTCAAATCGAAGAGTGCCGTCTGACTTTAATAAAGTCAAAATTCCGCAGGGCAAGGACTGTATATAAGCAAACAAAGTCAAGCTTTCACATTCCAAAGGACTGTATATAACAAACAAAGTTGAGCTTTCGTATTTTGAGGACTGTATATAAGCAAAGGAACTTTTAAATTGCTTTTAAATTTTTTCAAAGGAACTTTGGAGACTGGGCACCCCTTATTACGAAAACTTTTAAAATATTTCACTGCTTACAGGTAGTGTTTTCTAGCTTCCCTAATAAGCTCATTGTAGTGCACACCTACGTTTTAGTTTAACGAGGTTTTTCTACTTATATTCTAGAATCCATAGGAAAGTTAATTAGACTCGATATACTCGATACAACAATAGAATTAGCTATGAATTATTGCTTTTATGGTTTGCATGGATAATATGATTTTTAGTCCATCTGTATAGCTGACATGCTGGAAGAACATGTGGATCAACAGAGAGAGTGAACCCTCTTGGTTCATCGTTCATGTTAGAGTCTATTAAGACATGCTATATATGTATCTTCTTGAAGGCTTTTCTTTCTTTAGGTTTTGAGTTATCAAAGAAGAAAACCTGAGATAAAAAATCGATGGATGTTAGCTATGCGGTCTGCGCCAAAACCCTTAAATTATGGAGCTTGAGGTAAGAAGAATGTTTTCTCTACCTGTATTGCTCATCTTTGATTCATCTGTGATGATCTCTAATGTTGTATTCTTAGATAGAGATTGACTTTTTTTTCACCAAAGTTCAGTTATCTTTTTCTTAATCGTGTCGAGGTATGCCAGATTGAATGAGACATCACGATTATCAATAATAATAATAATATTGTACTCAGTTTTGTTTGGATGTAGGAACTATCATTATGTTTGCAATTTGAAAAACCTAATAAGTTTCTATTTTTATAAACCAGAACTGATTTTTTTAATTTATGGAATAGGTTGATCAATCGAGGAATTAATTGTTCTTCCAACATGAACTTTGCTTAGCTTTAGAAGAATAGTTTATTTTTTTTTAGTTTAACGATTAACTGAACAGAAAAAAGAAAAAAATTACTCCTTCAGGAATTTTAAGCTAAGCATTGGATTTGTTTTGAATTTGGAAACAACTTCTCCACCAGTAATAGAGGTAAGGTTTAAGTACACTCTACCATTCAAGGTACCTGGTAAAGGGTCTTAACATTCGAGGAGTGATTGCCGGTGCACATATCCTGGATTCAATGTCCGCAAACAAGTTGAGAGGGCTTCAACCGATCCACAAGCTGTCATAACAATATATGAAGGCAAGCATAATCATGATATTCCTATTGTTATTAGGAATAGAGGAGAAAGGAATAAAAGAAACTATGATTTGGAGGCTTTCAGTTCACAAAAATATTTTGGTTATTCGAAACAACAATGAAATACCTGTGCCGGGAAAAAAAATTACAACATAAGTAGCATTACCAAAAGTAAACAGGTAAAAAGATATGGTTTGAGTTCCTTGTAACACCCCCTAGTTGTAACTCTCAAATAATGCATTCAAAATGACCTTTAGGACCCCTATTTTGATGGTAAACCATGTTTAGATGCTATGGGTTGCGTTGGGGTGCTTTTAGGCCTTAAAAATGAGTGTGACTCGTATGTTAGACCCTGTGCTAAGGGCATGTGTTGCATGGAAAATGCCAATAGCCACCGGATGGGGTATGCCTTTAGATTTATGTAAACCCTTTATTTTCCCAACAAGCACTTTTCTATTTGAACAAGTGTTGTTCTTGGGCCCACTTTTCAAGTTTACAACCAAGAAAAGTTATTAAAGTGAAGAAGAGTTTATGAAATATCAATTACTCATGGGAATCTACTAGATTCACAACCCAAAATCAACTTTTCACATCAAGGATCCCATAACCCTAGTTATGGGAGCTTAGCCACACATTTCCACCCAAGAAAGAGAAGAAACCATTGTGTTATTCATAAATTAATTCCAAGTTTACTTACAAAAGTCACAATTGTTGTTCTTCAATCTTCAATAGAAAATCTGAATAAAGGAATCTAGATCCACAAAACCTCTAATGAATCTTAGAGAAAAACTATGTAACAATATGTTTCAAGTATGGAAAACCTACTAAAAGATAAGATATAAGATGGATAAAAGATACCTAATATAACCTAAGACTGGGTATTTATATGTTCCCAGGTAAAAAGAATTTAAAATTCAAAATTATAAAATCCGCGTCCAAAGTGATGGCTCAAGTGGTGGTCCGTCAGAAGTCTGATGGTTCACCAAATTAGCCATTGTTGATGGTCCTTGAAAGCTTCGTTCTGCTTGAGTCTGATGGCCAAAATGGCAGTCCGTCGAAAGTCTGGTGGTCCACCATATGGGCCATCGCTGATGGTCCTGGAGAGTCCAGTTTTGCTTTAAACTGATGGCCAAAATGGTGGTCTATCAAAAGACTGACGGTCCACCATATGGGTCGTCATTGAGTCATCTGAATACATGGGTTCTATTTAGGCCTGACGACCACATTGGTGGTCCATCACAAGACTAACGGTCCACCACATGGGCTATCGCTGAGTGTTTCAGGATTCCTTGTTCTGTGTAACACTGACAGTTGAACTAGTGGACCGTCACTGGTGGTCCGTCGCAAGACTGACGGTCCACCATCTTGATAGTCAGAAGTCTTTTTCTGCTAATTTTCTGAGTCTTATTCCACAGCTAGCTCCTTACCCTGTAACACTAAAAACCAGCATTAAATGCAACCTTGGTTTCTTGAAAACATGCATTTTTTTCAAGAAAAAGATAAAAAATGTTCCGTCAAAAGTCGGAACATCAACATCCTCAACTTAATATCATTGCTTGTCCTCAAACAACTCAGCACCAAATTGCAAATATGAATAATACAATGACGGGCATTTACTACTGAACCACTTTTTACACAACTACTCACTTGTCATCCAAATCATATGGTTTAATATGTTAGAGTCTATAACCAACATTATTTCAAATTCAATTCATCTACACAACATGGATACAAGAATCTATAGAGATCAACAAAATTAAGTATGACTCAGGTTGCCCTCACAGACAAGGAGATCCACCACTCAGTTAAATTTTGTGGATACAAATCAAAACCCTCTCACTCATCAAAGAAGTAACCAACATAGCACATGTACCCATAAGCTTGCCTTTATTATCCAACGCCCCCTTTATAGTTGAGTTCCAAGATCAAACAGGTCTTTTCTAGGCTAGAAATAAGGTATTAGGCTAGGGTAGGAAGGAATTTTTGGGTAAAAGTGACTAAGGACTAGGCTTTAACTCTCTTTGCCTTCAAATTCTTCTTACCAAGGCCAATACTTTGCTCGCTCATTCATGCTTCACCACAATAACTCCCTTTTTTTCTTATATATACAAGTATCAGCCACCCTCAACTTAGGCTGATGCCATAAGTCAAGGTGCACATTGTCTTTACTAGACCAGGGCCAAATGCTCAAATTCAACATCTAGACCGACTTTCCCTTAGGCAGTTAACAACCCTACAATAGCTACCCTCAACTTAGGTGTTTTGCCTAATTTTAGGTACAGATTGCCCATTACTAGGCCCGGGCCAGAGCTAGAAGTCAATAGCTGAAAGAGAGTTAACTAGAATGCTGGGTGATGAAGAAAAATTAACAAAGGCTCAAAGAAGGGTCCAAACATGGAAAATTATTTTTGGTGGGGTTAATTACTTTGGCTAAATGGATTAAAAGCACAAGGTGGCCTGCCATCACTTCTTATTCCAACAACTACAGAACAACATTAATTGAACCAGGCAAGTTCTAGGTACAATACTATGTAAGAACTAATACAAGTACTCGCACACTATTTTGCAAAACACTAAAAATGTATTTTCTGAAAAATATTTTTTCATTCACTAACCAAACACTAGAAAACATTTTTTAGAAAATATTTTCTATCTACCAATCAAACATAAGAAAACAAGTAAGAAACCAACTTATTTTCTAGGAAAATATTTTCCATGGAAAACATTTTCCTTCATACCAAAAACACACACAGTGGAAACTGAGTCAAACTCATTTAACTACTCTTAAGATGTGCATCACATGTCATGTGTATTTACAGATTAATTCCAACTACAGATTCACTAACAGTTGATCACATATCCTAGGAGACAAAAGTAAACAGTCAAATGGAAGTAGTCATATCTTGATGCCAACATCATTCATCATCCGTATTTACAACAAGATACTAACATAAATAACACTTTTATTTTATGGGCCACATCAACATCATAACAAGACTTAAAAACAAGAAAAATGCAAATCTGAAGTTAAACCTATAAAATAAAAATGCCAACTTAATATGATCCTAGACATGTCGATTCTCCTAGATAGCACATGGTAAGGTTCAAAACATCGGCAACACAACCCCCCATGATACAAGTACACCACCCCACATAAAAACATATGCATTATCCTTAAAGCATTAAATTAAAGTACAAAGGAATAGGTATTCTTGTTTTGCCTCTTATTCATCTGAGGTATCTGTGAAGTATGGTGAGGCTCCTGTATCCTCACCTGGTGCAATGTTGGCCCCTATAGTAGTAGGGGCACTCAAAACCTCACCCTCCTAGATTGGAGAAATCATATCTCAAACTGATTTCGAACTTTTCCCCCTTACTGGGGAAACACTAGTAGATACTCTTGCTGCTTCATCTTCCTCTTTCTTCTCTCTCTTTTCTTCATCTTTCTTTGATTTATTTTGAGCTCTCTTCAGATCATACTGTTCTTGTTTCTCCAGTGTCATTTCTGCTCTCTTTCTCCTCTTTTCAACTCTTTTTGCAGCTCATTTATCCATGTGTTACTTTCCTTTGTCTTTCACAGGTCTTTCCATCAGGTACACAATACCCTCATCATTGTCACTTGCCACTAAGGGTAGGTCAAAAATAGTTTGCTGTGGCTACCTTTCCTTTAACTCTGCTATATCAGCCTTTGCCTGTTCAAATTCAACCATGAGCTTGGCAAGATCAGGGAGGGATAATGCATCTAGCCTTTTGTTAATGCGGTGCTCTATGCTGTCCATCCTAGCTTGAATAATTTGGAATAGACGGATTGCCTTAGCTACAATTTCATCAACAAAGGCTTAAATTCTGACGCCCATTTATCTAACTATCTCTAAAACCTTTTTTGCAGCTTTACTAATTTTGCAAAATTCTCCTGCATCAACCTATATTCGGTAAAGTCTGCTCCATCCATAGATTATGTAGAAACCAACCCTGCAGAAGTACCTGGAGGCACATATTCTGGTGGCATATAAGTGGTGATAGGCAACGGCATACCTGCAAAAATTTCTGTAGCATTAGGAGCTGGTGCAGATTGAGTCTAGTATGCTGGAGGCTTAGTGACACGCATCTCGAACTTTGAGTTGTCTTTTGACTTGTCAATGTCCTATCTATGTGTAGCCGGGATTTCATTATCAACTCCACGGATCAGGGACACACCAGCTTGTTTGCTAACTCAGTGATTAAGCATGGGAACGGAAATCCACTGTTTATTTTATGTGCCTTACAAACATCTCATCCGTAATAATCTGGCCGAAGTCAACTTGCAGCCCTGACACCAAGCTTGCCACCAATACGACTCTATGTTTATCCAAGTTTTTGTCACCTTTTGCTGGCATTAGCCTTAAGCGAACAACAACCCACCAGAACTTAGCCTTGAAGCTAATGGAATATTTTTCAATGCACTCCCATGGATTAGTCAACCAAGAAGGGTTACCATCATTAGTAAATAATGAAGCCTCCCAAGGCCTCTGAGTGGATACAGTTCTTAACCTATACTCAAGATCAGGTATAGAAGGGGGAGCCTCGTACTCTGGCCCAAACAACATCCTATTGATTGTTCGGGCTAAAATATCAATAGTGAATCCTTGGATAGGTACGGACTCTCTGTTAGGAAAGCTTGCAACTGACGTCCCTTTTGGACAGTTCTTTTCTACTAGAGCAATATAATTGGCAAAGAATTCTCTTACCCAATTCAGTTGATACGCTCCTGGTGGCTTGTTCATCCATGCTAGTTCATACTCATTAAAACGGCATTCCAACTCAGGATATTTATGCATCTCCGTTGTCACAATCTAATATTCCTCTATGAATGTACTTTTATCCCTCTTACTGTAGGTGTCAATCAGTCATAGAATTTCTCTCGTGCTCCCTCTATTTGCCATCTAATATTTTCTAAAACTTGAGGATCCTTACACTTGATAATTTTAGCATTCTCAGGTTCAGTATCTATATTTATTGCTTCCATTTGGTCTCTCATGTTAGCAGCTTCAGTTTCACCCTCGACAGTCTCAGGTTGATTTATAGCAACCGTTGCCTTATCTAGTCTTGAGTTGGTACTGCTTGTTCTACTGCCGCTCTCCTCTTCAGACGGGGAGAGCGTGGGAGTTTCCCTTTTGCATTGCCTGTTATTGTACACAAGTCCAGATTCGCCTCTACCCCTTTGGGATCTTCCTCCTCTATTTGGTGGAAGCTTACGAGCATAACGTATGAAAAAAAATCAAGGAATTAGTTCACAACACAAAATAGCTTAACAGTGAAAAAAGCATACTTGACGGCCACACTAGTGGTCTGTCGAGTAACTGGTGGTCCACCAGGTGGGCCGTCAAGTCCTATCCAGAAGACCTGTAAATTCAGAGAGTTGTGATGGTCCAGATGGTGGTCCATCGCAAAGTTAACGGTCCACCACTTCGACCGTCGCATCTTAATTAGTGGGTATCTTTTCTAGGGTTCTTGCGACGATCCACTAACTTAACCGTTGCACCCCCTTCTTCATATTCAGGATTCAATTCCGCATTTTGTCAAGCATTTAACGTACCATCCTGATTTTTAGCAAAAATTTACACCAATTCCACATTTATGCACACAATTTTATACTTTTGAGCATACGGGTTACTCAGACTTCACCCACATAGAGTATATTATCGCTCCACACTCAAAACAAGTTAAAGAAAAAGTAGAACACAAGATGAAGTTTTAATCAACAAACCACTCATTCATTTCATGTTTTGCAATTCAAAAAGGGAAGATATGGAGGTGCTCATACCTTGTTTTTTCAATAGTTTCTCTTTTACTTACTTACAACTTAAGAACACAAACTTAACTTCAACTCTAGTAATTTTCTTTCAAGATTTCTTGTGATGAAGATAAAGAAAACAAATGAGTTTGCTTAAATAGAGCAAAAAAAGTAGATAGAGACTCCTAGAAAGATCAAAATGCCCACAGATTCTTTGAATATAATGGAATTTGGATAGTTGAAGAATTTGAAAAGGGTACAACGTATGTAACCACTCTTTTACCTCTTTAAAATAACTTAGCCAAGAAAGGGTCACTTAAATAAATTTTAATTTCAACTCGACCCGACCCAGTACTAGGGTAATAGTGACGAATGCTACAACGGTCTGTCAGAAATGCGACGGACCACCATTTGGGCCATCGCTCCTTACCAGAACATGGTCACTTCAGCTTATTTTCGACGGTCCAAGTGATGGTCCACCACTTCGGCCGTCGCACCTTACCAGAAGATAGTCACCTCAGATTTATTTAGACGGTCCAAGTGGCGGTCTACCAAATTTGTGACGGTCCAATGCTTTGGCCGTCACACCTTATCAGAACCTTGGCAACTCAACTTGATTTTGACGGTCCAAGTAATGGTCCACCAAATTTTTTACGGTCCACCACTTTGGCCATCAACTTTTTCCAATGAATGAATTTTCAGCTTCTTTGTGACGGTTGAAATGGTGGTCCGTCAAGTGATTGGTGGTCCACCAGTTCGGCCATCACTTTTGTTCTAGTAGCTCAGATTTTCCCTCCTTTTTTCCAATTGCATTACTCCTTCTTTTTGCTGCATTTTAAATCATGCATCTTCACAAACACATAAAAAATGCACTAGAATAACAAAATAATTTAACTATGCTTTACAACAACATGCCATGGGTTGCCTCCCACTAGCGCCTGATTTATCGTCGCAGCACGACTCAGTTATCTCGATTACTTAGACTTCAATGAGATAGACATTATCAATACTCCTTATCGAGTAAATTGGACCAATATACAGTTTCACATGCTGCCCATTTACCTTGAAGACACTTCCGTCTTCATTTTCAAGTTCCACTACTCCAGATGAGTAGACTTGACTCACTTTAAATGGGCTGGACCATTTAGATTTGAGCTTACCTAGAAATAGTTTGAGTCTGGAGTTGAACAAAAGCACCAAGTCACCTCTCTGGAAATTCTGCTTTTCAATCCTGCGGTTATGGTACTTCATTCTTTCTTTGTATAGATCAGCTCGATCATAAGCTCCAAGATGGAACTCGTCTATCTTATTTAGCTTCCCCAGTCTCATATTCACTACCTTATTTCAATTCAAATTAAGCCGCTTCAGTGCCCAGAACACTTTATGCTCTAGCTCAATCGGCAAATGACACACCTTATGAAAAACTAATTGGTATGGAGACATTCCAATAGGTGTCTTGAAAGCCGTTTGATATGCCCATAAGGCATCGCCCAGCTTTCTAGACCAATCCTTTTTGCTAGTATTTACAGTCTTAGAAAGGATAACTTTGATTTCTTGATTTGAGATTTCTACCTGCCCACTGGTTAGCGGGAGGTATGGTGTAGCCACTTTATGCTGCTTAACTCCATATTCTGCCAAGGTAGCTCTAAATATTTTGTTGCAAAAGTGTGATCCTCCATCGCTGATAATGGTACGTGGTACCCCAAAGTAAGAGAAGATGTTTTTCCTCAAGAATGCAACAATTCTCTTTCCTTCATTATCTGCTAGAGTCACTGCCTCAACCCATTTTGACACGCAGTCAACGACCACTAATATGTGCTTCATCCCAAATGAGATTATTAAGGGCCCCATGAAATCAATGCCCTAAACATCATATAATTCTACCTCCAGCATTTTATACATTGGCATCTCATGGTGCTTCGAGATGGACCCTTGCCTTTGACACTGGTCACACCTCTTCACGAACTCGTAGGCATCTTTGAACAAAGAGGGCTAATAGTAGCCAGTTTGAAGCACTTTCCTTGCAGTTTGATCACCTGTATAATGACCTCCAACTGGGGAAGCATGGCTCTCTTCCAGTATACTCAACATATCTACTTCTGGGATGCATCGTCTAATAATACCATCCGAACATCGCTAAAAAAATGCGGCTCATCCCAGAAGTAATGGGTCACATCATGGAGAAAGTTTCTCCTTTGATAAAAGGAAAGATTCTCTAGTATCACCTCGCTCAACACATAATTTTTAAAATCACATACCAAGGTATTTTCTCCATAACAGTAGCCAAGATTTCCTCATCTGGAAATGCATCATTGATCTCAAATTCATCTTTAACTGTTTGTTCACTTTCCAGCATGGACAGATGATCCATAACTTGGTTTTCACAACTCTTTCTATCTTTGACTTCAAAGTCAAATTCTTGAAGTAGCAGCACCCATCTGATCAACCGTGGTTTTGCATCTTTTTTGCCATCAAATATCTCAAGGCTATGTGGTCAGTGTGGACAACCACCTTGATTCCTAGCAAATAAGCCCAAAACTTCTCAAAAGCATATACTACTGCAAGAAGTTCTTGTTCTGTGACGGTGTAGTTCTTTTGAGCTCCATTCAACGCTTTGCTGGCATAATAGATTGGATAAAACAACTTGTCCTTCTCTTATCCCTGCACAGCTCCTAGGGCAACACCGCTTGCATCACACATGATCTTAAGTGGTTTTGACCAATCTGGTGCAACAATAATAGGATCATCAACTAGCTTCCCTTTAAGGCATTAAAATGCCTTCAACCAATCATCATCAAAGGAGAATTTGAATTCCTTCTCCAAAAGTTTGCAAAAGGGGTTTGTAATCTTTGAGAAGTCCTTTATAAACCTCCTATAGAAGCCAACATGACTAAGGAAACTACGCACCCCCTTCACTGAAATAGGAGGTGGAAGCTTTTCTATAACCTCAACTTTAGCTCAATCAACTTCAATCCCCTTTGCTGAAATTTTGTGTCCGAGAACAATGCCCTCCTTCACCATGAAGTGACATTTATGCTAATTAAGCACAAGATTGAACTCCTCACACCGCTGTAAAGCCCTACTCAAATTTACCAATCACAGATCAAGCGAATCTCCTACCATAGAAAAATCATCCATAAACACCTCCAAGGTGTCTTCAACCATATCTGAGAAAATAGACATCATGCACCGTTGAAACGTAGCGGGTGCATTACACAATCCAACGGCATCCGCTTAAATGTAAAAGTACTATATGGGCAGGTGAATGTCATTTTCTCCTGATCCTCCAGGGCTATAGAAATCTAATTGTAATGAGAATAACCATCCAAGAAATAATACTAACCTCTTCCCACCAACCAATCAAGCATTTGATCCATGAAAAACATTGGGAAGTGGTCCTTCAATATCCATGAGTTGAGTTTTTTTTTAATCCATACACACCCTCCATCCAATAATAGGTTTGAGTGAAATCAAATTATTCTTCTCATTAGCCACCACTGTCAGGCCCCCTTTCTTGGGCACGCACTGAACAGGACTTGCCCACTTACTATCTGAGATGGGGTATACCACTCCTGTATCTAGCTACTTGATGATTTCTTTTTTTACCACCTCTTGCATCGATGGGTTAAGACAGCACTGATGCCCAATAGTCGGGACATAATCCTCCTCTAGCTGGATTTTATGTGTGCATATACCAGGAGGAATGTCGATAATGTCTGTAATCGTCCAACCAATAGCCATCTTATATCTCTTAAGAACAGAGATAAGGGCTCTACCTGTTGTTCACCTAAGTCAGCTACAATAATAACAGGTAGTGTATTCTCGCTGCCCAGGAACACATACCTCAAATGACCAGGCAACTCTTTCGGCTCCAAAGTGGGTGGCTCTTCAATAGATGGCTTGGCTGGTGGGCTGGGATGATTTTTAAGCCCAAATCCAGCTTCTTGGGTACATAAGAATAAGCCCCCATACCTGTCAAGGCATACACAGTGTCCTCATAATCTTTAATATCGTCTTGATCAAAATTCATTAATACAGCAGCTAAAGTCTCCACAACAAATTTTTCTTCTATGGTACTTCTTGCTCCTCCTCATAATAAACATCCACAATAAAAAATACGCTTATATCTGTATGCTATTTCATGGATTGGCATACATCGAATTGAACTACTTCATCATTCAGCCTAAATAGTAGCTCATTTTCCTTTAGATTAATAAGTACACTCTCGATTGCGAGGAAAGGTCTACCCAAGATTATGGGCATCTCAAAGTCCACCTCCCAATCGAGAATTACAAAATCAGTTGGAAATATGAAACTAGCCACCTTAACTAATACATCATATAGAATCCCCACGGGCCGCTTCACAGACCTGTCTGACATAACTAATCTCATGTTCGTGGGAGTAGGATCCCCCAAACCCAGTTTTTTATACATAGCAAGCGGCATCAAGTTTATGCTGTCTCCCAAATCACATAGAGTTTTTGTGAAATCAAGACACCCAATGGTGTATGGGATAGTAAATGCTCTCGGGTCTGCCTTCTTCTGCACCAATAACCTTGTCGGAATATCACTACAATAATGAAGATTGTCCACCGTCTTATATCTAACTGTCCGCTTCTTCGTAACAAGGTATTTCATGAACTTTTTATACTTGGACATTTGCTCCAATGCCTCCACCAATGGAAAGTTGATTGTCAACTGCTTAAGCATGGTCATAAACTTGTCAAACTTTGTATCGTCGGCCTTTTTTTTCAATCGATGGGGAAATGGAGGAGGCAGTTTTGGGAGTATAGTAACCATCACTTCGGTCTCCTTTCACTTGCTCTTCTCCAACTTATCACCCTGCTGATGGTTGGATGGTGTATTATCAATAACTTTATCCAGTTTCTCAAAATCCATTAGATAACTTCCTTCATACTCAATATCCTCTGTAATCACAGCTTTTCCCACAGACGGGCCTGGTAATACCTTACCACTCTGTGTGATAATTGCCATGCCGAAGCCATTATTTTGATGATTCTAAACTATATCACTTAGCAGAGTTCCACTCTTTCTCTGATTCAATGCTGTTGATAGTTTGCTCATTCGCTGCTCCAACTATTTGATAGAAGTAGAGTGTGAGTTTACCAACTGACTCATGAAAGATAAATCACTCTTTATAGTAGTCACCCCAGAGTTGGTAGTCTCAACTCTCTTTAGTAGTTTCTCCATCATGTCCTCCATGGATATTTTTCCAGAGCTAGTTACAGCATTGTCTCCACTTTTAGGAGGTACATATAGTCCACTCCTATCATTTTTGCTCTTCCAGTTCCCTTGATCTCTTTACTTGTAACCAGATTTGTCGTAATAGTTCCGACCTTGATTTCCATGGCTATTGCCTTGGAAACCCCCTGATTATTTTGATAGTTCGCCTCTTTTTTCAAATCAGAATCAGCTCTTCCCTGGGATGCAACAGCTTTCACCTTCTCTATTTTCCAGACAATAAATGCTTAGTCAGCAAATCCATCTGTGTCTTTAAATATGCCATATCCTAGTCACGTTCTTCCTCCTTGTGCTACTCTGTAGTCATACTACCAGACACAGTAGAGCTTGCTACCACAGAATCCCTGGTATGCCAAGTTCTACTCTATTTCGTCATCCGATCAAGCATCTTCGAAGCCTCTGGAAAAGTGAGGTCAACAAATGACCCTCCTACAGCATTATCCACAACTGGCTTTTAAATAGAGTTCAAAGCCCGATAAAGAGTCTCCATCAAATGAATATCCATTATGTTATGGTTCGGGCATTGCATCAGCTTCTTTTTAAACCTCTCCAGATCTCATGAAGAACTTTAGCGGTAAGTTGTTGAAAGTTACTAATTTTATCCCTCAACTATACCCTTCTGGAGGGTTTCAATTGCCTCCAGTTGGTTATAGAGTCGGGAGTTAGTTTATTTAACCATACTGTCGCCTTTCCAGATAGAGACAACGAAAATAAACATAGACGAATAGCATTCTGACCCACTCCTAGATTATCAAAAGACTTGCAAATGGTGACAAAGTTCACCAAATGCATGTTTAGATCATCTCCAAGAAGACCATCGAACAACCCCTTTAGATGAAAAGGTTGAATCATCGTATTAGTAATATTAAATTTAGCTCTTGGTGCTAGAGGTAGAGGAATGATAGCTCCAGTTGCACCTACACCATCCATTCCATCTTCATCGTCATTCAGATCAAACTGCACTAGTTGATGTTCTTGCCTTGTCCTAAAGAGGTGATTTCTGTTTACATTTCGATTCATTGGTGCAGCCACATTCTCTGCACGTCTTAGATTAATAGGATCTAACAAATCATCATCCCCCAAATCATCATCATCAGGATTAGGATGACGCACCTTCTGGCCGTCATTCTGCTGATTTAGTTGAGCTCTAGCCATAGCGGCTAGTCTTTCAGCATCTTGGGGGTCTGCCATTCTGCCAATTAATTGCGGTTCTAGATGTATTGGTAATAATGGTGCACCCGATCTCCGAGTACTTAGTATACACAATAACTACCCTGCACAGAACAAAAACAACAAATAAAAGTAAAATTTGAGAAACTTGACCAAAGGTCAATTAACAAACACAAAATTAATTGACAACCGTATGCCTCGGCAATGGTGCCAAAATTTGGTATGCCCAAATTACAACTCTAGTTAGAGAGTGTAAGCGGTCCCTGTCAAATATAGAACCCAACTGGGTTGGGTGTCAAATCCCATAGGAAATACTGTGTTCACTAAGTATTGTGGTTGTTACTAGACTGTTGATTGAAGGTTCCAAAATAGATGGGGATTTTGATGTATCAATTGTAGTCAAATATTTGTCACAAAGAGTAATCCAAATATTGATTGTATTGCAAAGAGTAATTCAGTAAGAGAAATCACACTAGGGTTATGGTTACCAAGATGCTTAAGCAGCTAGGGTTGTGAACTATTTTGGATTCCCAATGAACAATTCTAATTGCCAGAGTAATTGAATTCTATGGTTTACCTATTAGTTTCTTAACCTAAATGAATAACTTATCCCTTAATTCTTTCAAACTTAAGGAACATATTATTAATTCAATTATATTCTCACATGGGTTGATCTGGTTAAGGTATCTACCCTCTATCCAAAAGTTAAAGCCTTTAGATTTATGTAAACCCTTTCTTTTCCTAACAAGCACTTTTCTATTTGAACAAGTGTTGTTCTTGGGCTCACTTTTCAAGTTTGCAACCAAAAAAGTCATTAAAGTGAAGAAGAGTTTATGCAATATCAATTACTCATGGGAATCTACTAGATTCACAACCCAAAACCAGCTTTTCACATCAAGGCTCCCATAATCCTAGTTATGGGAGCTTAGCCACACTTTTCCACCCAAGAAAGAGAAGAAACCGTTGTGTTATTCATAAATTAATTCCAAGTTTACTTACAAAAGTCACAATTGTTATTCTTCAATCCTCAATAGAAAATATGATAAAGGAATCTAGATCCACAAAATCTCTAATGAATCTTAGAGGAAAACTATGTAACAATATGTTTCAAGTATGGAAAACCTAATGAAAGATAAGATATAAGATGGATAAAAGATACCTAATAAAACCTAAGACTGAGCATTTATATGTTCCCAGGTAAAAAGAATTTAAAATTCAAAATTATAAAATCTGCGTCCAAAGTGACGGCTAAAGTGGTGGTCCATCGGAAGTCTGACGGTTCACCAAATAAGCCGTCGCTGATGGTCCTTGAAAGCCCAGTTTGCTTGAGTCTAACGGCCAAAATAGCGGTCCGTCGAAAGTCTGGCAGTCTACCATATGGGCCGTCGCTGATAGTCTTGGAGAGCCCAGTTCTCTTAATACTGATGGCCAAAATGGTGGTCTAGCGAAAGACTGACGGTCCATTATATGGACCGTCGCTGAGTCATCTGAAGACATGGATTCTATTTAGGCCTGACGGCCACATTGGTGGTTCATTGCAAGACTGATGGTCCACCACATGGGTCGTCGCTGAGTGTTTCAGGATGCCTTGTTCTATGTAACACTGACAGTTGAATTGGTGGTCCATCGCAAAACTGACGGTCCACTATTTTGACCGTCAGAAGTCTTTTTCTGCTAATTTTTTGAGTCTTATCCTACAGTTAGCTCCTTACCCTGAAAGACTAAAAAGCAGCATTAAATGCAACCTTCGTTGCTTGAAAACATGCAATTTTCCCAAGAAAAAGATGAAAAATATTCTGTCAAAAGCTGGAACATCACAACCATACGTATATAAGTGTCAGGAAAGGGAAACCTGGTTTAGCATGCATTTAAACCATTACATGGTTATGTAGCTTTACCATCCTAAGGCACCCACGGGCAATATGGGTTCAACTTTCCCTGCTGAAAGGGCCCCATACGTATAGTCGCACGACCACGGAAGTATCCCGTTGGGATGACTAGTATATGCCCCAATATGAGGTGTTACATCATGCATATGATCCACCAAGACAAACCTCATACCAAAAAATATGAGTTTCCAATTTCGATCCCCCGGGACCTCCACCTTCCACGGCTTGGTTATACCTTCCCCTTTAATGCCCAATTAAAACTATTTCCAAGAAATCTATTTACCATTTATTAACCAAGGCCATTTAGTAGTGGTATCGTCACACCAATCATACTTGGAAGTATTATCCATAGCCAACCATATGTATGTATAGGGGACCTTAGGTTCCCTTTCCATATTACCATATTCAATCCACTTGGGGAAATCCGTACCCTACAAAAAAAACCATTTATCTATTTACCTTTCCAAACTATTTAAACCATGCATAAATCCTTTACTAAGTTTAAAACAAGCAAGAGTTCCATTTAAAAAAGTCAATGCAATGAACATATCTTTATTAGCATTTTGTCAAACACATTGGAGGCATAGTATATATCAAAACCAGATTCCAATTACCAATAACTATTCCATGTATTCCAATCATCCAAAACCACTATTTATGCATAGAAAAGCATAATTAAAACCATGGAAAACCGTAACCAACCATTTATAAACAAATCAAATCATATTTGAAAACCCAAAGCATAAAATAAGGAAAATCATGAAAACCAAGAGTAAAATCATGCCTTTAGTTGGAACTAACAACGGGGGAAGAGAACATGCCTTATACCGAAGAATTGATGGAACGAAATCACCAAAGCAAGCCCCAAATTAGTCCTCAAGAAGAAACTCTAGCTCTTCCTTGACCCAAAGCTTTTGGGAGGATTTTAGATTGCTTAGGAGTAGTTTCTAAGTGTTAAAGAGAGAAATAATAAAGTAAATAGCCTCCCAAATAGGCTAGAAGTCATGGAAACCTATTAGGGTAAGTAGGGAAATATCCAGAATACCCCCACTTAAGTTGCATAAAAATCCCATCACAGGGATACGACTGACCTATACGAGTCTTACCCTTCCGATAGAGTGGTACCCGCTACTCATATCCATTCTTCACCCTTGGACCCAACACTTTCAAGCATACGACTTATTCAACCAAGTAGTATCCAAAGTATATGATCCATACCTGTCATCTGTACCCCTAGTAGAATAGAATACCAAGAGGATTGAACACTGTCTCCTATACGAGTACTAGATATGACTCGTACCCAACCATACGACTCTTATCTCCCAAGTCGTACCATTCTAGTAACCCATCCACCCCACAACCAACACTGGTCAGTATACGAAAGGACCATACCACTTGTACCCCAATATACGGCTCGTACCCTTGGGTCGTATTGGATCCGGAGAACAAAATTCCAGGAAAAATTCTAAGAGCCAAAAACCCAGGATGTAACATTCTCCCCCACTAGGAACATTCATACTCGAATGACAGACAAGGTAAGGGTAACTAAACATAGTGTCATTTGAATTATCAAACATATTCCCAATTGTCATCAAGGTTAAAAAACAAAGAGGTAAGGATATTAATCTTTCCATTAACAAACTCAGAAAATAAAGATGTGTTCAAGAACACATACCTTCCACATGAATTCCAGAAGAAGAAAACAAGATCGGATATTTGGACTTTATGTCCTCCTTCGCTTCCCACGTAGCCTCTTCCACTTTATGGTTCCAGCACGGAATCTTAATCTGAGTCGCATCTTTGGTCCGCAACCGACGACTTACCTATCTAATATCTCAACTGGGACCTCTTCTAAGATACCCAATCCCTCCAAAGGAACAATTGAAGAAGGATCACTAATGCACTTCTTCAACATGGAAACATGAAAGACCAGATGAACCAAATTCAAACTAGAAGGCAACTCCAGTTCATAAGCAATATTACCAACTCTCTGCAAAATCACATAAGTACCAATATATCAAGGACGAAGCTTCTCCTTCTTGCCAAACCGCACTATTTTCTTCATAGGAGACACCTTTAGGAATACCTTATCCCCAACCTCAAACTCTAATTCTCTACGCTTAACATCCGCGTAAAACTTTTGGTGACTCTATCAGCCTTAATCCTATCCCGAATTACCTTAACCTTCTTTATACCTTGGTAAACCAGATCAGGACCAAATATGTCTGCCTCACTAAGTTCAAACTAACCAATAAGACATCTACACCTCCTACCATACAATGCCTCAAAAGAGGCCATACCAATACTAGAATGATAGCTATTGTTGTAAGTAAACTCTACCAAAGGTAGATGCTCAACCTAATTGCCACCATAGTCAATTACACAGGCCCAAACCATATTCTCTAGTGTCTGAATAGTTCTATCCACTTGAACATCCGACTGCGGATGAAAAATAGCACTCAGACTAACCTTAGTCCCTAACCCTCTCTGGAAAGATCGCTAGAAATGAGATATAAACTATGTATCACGATCAGAAATTATTGAGATAGGTACCCTATGCAGCTTTACAATCTTCTGAAGATATTTTGCATAATCCTTCACTAAAAAAGGTAGTACTCACTGGTAGAAAGTGAGCGGACTTCGTCATCCTATCCACGATGACCCAAATAGAATCAAATTAGTTTCGATACTGAGGAAGACCAGTAATGAAATCCATATTAATTACCATCTACTTCCATTCAGGCAACTCAATTTCTTGATGAAATCCACTAGGATTCATGTGCTCAACCTTAACCTGTTAACACACTATGCACTTGGCCACAAAGTCAACCATATTCCTCTTCATACTATTCCACTAATAGATCTCCTTGAGATCCTGATACATTATTGTCGAGCTGGGATGAACAACAAAGTGCAACTCATATGCCTCAGCCAAAACCCTTTGCTGTAAATCGTCCTTTCTTAGTACCGCAAGGTACCATCACCACTGATCTCAAACACAGTCACCCTTTTCCTGCCAATATCCCTGTTGATTTTCATCAAGAAAAGATCTAGCACTTGTTTCTCCTTAATCTCTGCACCAAGAGACGATCAAACCTCTTCTTGCAACATCACACCACCATTCTTAGAGTCCAAGAGACAAACTACAAGATTAGCTAAAAGGTGAATATCCTTCACCAATTCCCACTTTCCTTCTTCTACATGAGCCATACTCCCCATAGACAACCTGTTAAGAGCATCAGCAACCACATTAGCCTTACCTGAGTGGTAGTGAAGACTCATGTCATAGTCCTTGAGAAGCTCAAGCCATCTTGCGGTCATTCGGACTGTTTTAAAATATCTTTTGACTAACTTCAAAAAGAAAGATTGATTGTTGAAAAGTAATTGATTTTAGGAAAAGACTTGTGTAAAATAGATTTGGATGACTTATTAGGGATTTTAACTAAGTCTAAACAAATTAATAACAAAGCATGTAAAAGGAGAAGGGGGGAAAATAAAAAACTTAAGCCATTGGGCCCAAATTAATAGATCCTGTCCTAATCTAATTGGGCTTTTGGACCACTTTCACCTGTCCTAATCTAATTGGGCTTTTGGCCCACAACCTGTCTTAAGCTAGTTCTTGGACCTTTGAGGCCTAAAATCCACCTCACCTATATTAAAATATAACTTTGGCTTCGAGGCCTAAATGAATGAATAAATAAATGACTAAACAAATAAATAAAAAGAAGACAATAATAAAAATCGAGACTTTTCAAGTCTCTTAGTGACCTCATCAATGGGTTTTGACCCATTTTCCTTCTTCGTCTATCTTCTAGCACCCGCACTCCATATAGTCAACCTTGGTTTTAAACTTCAAACTGGACTCGAAGAGGTGAGCCTCATTGATCCATTACGAATTGCAAGAGGAGAGGAGTTTATTTGGACTCAAGATCTTTTTTTGCCTTTTTAGGGGTAGCAAAAATGAGACTACGAGCTTCGTCAGAATCAACCACCACTAGAAAATGTCGCCGGTAACTCAAAAATTTTGATTAACCGACCAACTCTATGAAACAAAAATTTTTACTAAATAAAAATAACTATTTTGCTCAAAAGGATTTTTCACATTTCTAGCCTCTTTTTTTTTTTTTTACTTTTCAACCCCATTTCTACCGAAGTAGTGGTAGTATTTATAGGAGAGAATGGAGTATTATTTTCTTTTCTCCACCAATGTAGGAGAAAAGTATTTATAGAAAAGGGTGATGATTTATTTCTTGTCATCCACCAATGTGGGAGAAAAGCCATTTAGAAATAGTTTTGGAATTTTAAAATTGAAGATAAGGTGAGGTGAAAGATAATGTGGTGGAAATTATACAATGTAGTACAATTTTTGAATTTCAAAATTGAGAAAAGGACAAGGTTGACGGGGGAATTGTACAATGTAGTACAAATTAAAATTAATTTTTGGTGGGAATTGGGCAGAAATTATGAGAGTTTTTGGAAATTTTGGGGTTATTTAAAATATAACCCCAATTGGGATTTAAAATTTAGCCATATACATTTAATTTTGACCAAATTAAAAATTAATTAACGAATTTCATTGCAATTATGGCCAATTTGATTTCAATTATGACCAAATCTAATAGATTAGCTAAATCATATTGAAATTCAATACAAATTAATACTTCTTTTAATTCCGAGCTTCTTGATTTAATAAAATTAAATGCATATTTATCCAAATAATTATTTTGATTATAAATTATATTAAAATCAAGATTTTAATCATTATATTTATTTTCAAAATATTCCTTAATTAAAATCCAATATTTCATAGAATAAATATTTAAGTAATCAAATTATATAATCTTGTATAACTGAACACGAGTATATATATTCGCTACTTAAAATGACAAAATTACGTATCAAAAATATTTTGAAATTTTTTTATTCGGATGAAATAAATATTTTAATTTTATTAAAAATCAAAGAAACTCAGGATTAAATTTAGCGGTGGAGGGTAAAAATTAGGTGTCAACAACTGCCCCTCCCTTTGGGTAGGGTAGATGCAAGTAAACCTGGGCAAAGGGAGGTTGACGTTTCTAATTTTTGTTCGATCACAAATTTGAATCTGAAAGAGGTTGACTTTCGCATGAGTTTCATAGAGTTATGGCCAAACCTTGGTATCGGGTTTCCCACATATCTCAGGTTACATGAGAATTCAGGCCACTTGTAGTTCATAAAGCTTGATTGAAAGCACGATTTTCAAAAAATTCACCAATTATCTCAATTTTTAGAGTTTTTGATAAAACTGAAAAGCTAGGAAATAGAGGGATTTGGGGGGATGTTGGAATGCAGTCAAGTTTTTGACATAGGTCCTAGCCTACATATCCTCGAGACTCAGGAAATCAGATTGCTTGTAGTTCGACTCGATTGGTAGAAAAGATAGTCTCTTATTTTAGATGATTTTTGGCTCGAGATGAGTGACAAGTTGATCGAATTGCGAAAAAGAGGCTTGTAACCTCTTAACCATGAGTGTGGGATCCTTCACATCCACAGGCAAGAACTTACCTAGACATAATTTCCAAAACTCTAGGTGCACCATCACTCGAATTTAAAAGAAAGAGAAGTTTACCCTCGATATGTGTTTAGAAATATACCGAAGGTGAAAATGAAACTGAAATATCTCAAAAATTTGCACATGCCTTCTAACAGGGGTGTGGTTGGTTGGTGGTGGTAATCATCCTTTAGCTCGCGTCCAGAGAGTTTGATGTCCCTCTCTAGACTATGTCCCATTTTGCTGCTAAGAAAGAGTTCCACATTGTGCTGCATCCTATTTGGAGTCATATGCACCCGTGATTTTGATTTGATATTTTCATCCTCTCAGATGCTCTCGATAATGTCTTAAACAAAAGTGTTAGTGCTAAACATATTTCACGAAAGAGGTATATAGTCTTTACCATATCTCCACGTGAGTTGTTGCCTGAAAAGTGGTCATACCTTTCATGTACTTGTTTGGAAGAAAATAACTTGCAACAATAGACACAACAACTCTCTTGGTTGTTGCATAATTATCTCATTTATCGATTAAATATGTCTTCAAAGTGGGGTGATCCTTTTCGACACTGATGACACTTTATGCTGAACAGTCCCTGTAATCGTGTAATATTATGTTGAGGTAAACTATTTTGGTTACTTATGATAACCTTTTTGTTTATTGACAATAATCTTTGCATGTGACCTCGGGTAAGTCCTGCGCATCTTTTGTATCGATACTACTTATAGATTTCTCATGAAATGTCAATCTTTGGATAATCTTACGCATTATTTGATATTGGATACGAGGTGACTTACAAATATCCTTTGAATTTAGGTAATCCTACATATTATCCGACCTTGGATAAGAAATGGCTTACAGATATCCCTCCAACCGATAGTTCTCAGGTATTCCTGCATATCATCCGACCTTAGATACAATATGACTTATAGATATGTCTTAAATTGCTAGTCTTTGGATAATCCTACACATAATCAATATTGGATATGACATGTCTTATAGAGAACCCTTGGACTTATCAATTTGACAATCTCACATATTCTCTGGTAAGGATTTAGTTGTGACTTACGGATAACCCTCAGACTATTAATTTTTTGGGTAACCTTGCACACTATCCCGTTAAGATGTTGTATCTTACGAATGATCTATGGGCTATCAACTCACAGGTAATCTTGCACACTATCCTATTTCAATAATATGACTTATAGATAACCCTCAGATTGTCAATATTTGGGAAGTCTCATTTGTCGTTCGCTTTCAGATAGCGACCTAAAGACGTCTCTTTGAATCACGTTCTTTTGATGCATTCAGATGCTAATTCATAAAATAATGAGATATTATTGATGTCAGCGTATGCTATCTCGCATGTTAATAGATATTAGATGTTGATGATATCCTCGATGCCAGCGTATGCTATCTCGCGTGTCAACAGATATTAGATGCTGATTATATCCTCAATGCTAGCATTTGTGTCTTATGTATCAACAGATATTAGATGCTGATGATATCCTCGATGCCATCATTTATGTCTCGTGTGTCAACAAATATTAGATGCTAATGATATCCTCGACGCCAACGTTTGTGTCTTGCGTGTCAACAGATATTAGATGCTAATGATATCCTCGATGCCAGCATTTGTGTCTCACATTTCAATAGATATTAGATGCTGATGATATCCTTGATACCAACGTTTGTGTCTCACATGTCAACATATATTTGATACCGATGATTTCCTCGACGCCAGTATTTGTGTTTCGCATGTCAACAGATATTGATTGCAGATGACATCCTCGACACTTGTGTTTGTTTCTCACGTGTCAATAGACATTAAATGTTGATGATATCCTTGATGCCAGCATATACTATCTCACATGTCTATGGATATTAAATGCTGATGATATCCTCGATTCTAGTGTATGCTATCTCACGTGTCAATAGATATTAAATGCTGATGATATTCTCGATGCCAGCGTATGCTATCTCGCATGTCAATAGATATAAATGCTGTTAATACTTTGTGTAATGACCCTCTTAGCAATGAAAATGATTTCACCTAAATTCGTTTGTCTGCATTTTTGCTTTCCACATGTACCTACTCTCAGTGTAGACAGTTAGTAGACACACTGTCACTCTAACTGGCGACCACAGTTAAATTTGCAGAAGTTTAAATGTCATATACTCGGCATCATAATTTGAATGGTTTATTCCTCTATTAATCCTTTTTCAAAGAAGTATTTAAATAGCAGACCCACCAGATATAAATGAATGGGTAAAATCCCTTTTTAGGGTCACTCAAATACCGTTCTTTTCGCTTTAATAAATTTTGAGCAAGAATTTCCACTCTTCTTCCAATTGACTGATCCATTTGATTGTTGTATTTACTGTGCCGACTCCTTTGAATGCACTTGTGCTGAAAGTAAATATTTAATAGACACAAAGTTGCTTATGCTAGCGGCTGGTTTTATATAAAGAATTCTAAATACAATATTCATAAAGAAGATAATGTGCCTTTGTTTGTCCTTCATAGATAATTTAAAAGGACCTCGATAAATGGGTATTAAACTCGTCTTTGGGGATACCAGAAAATACTGCTCTTGAGCATTATGTGCTTTGGTGTGTCTCGCAACCTGATTGGAGATTTTTTTTTTGAAAAATATTTTTATTTTTGTGTATTGATCTCTGCATCCACGGAAAAATGATTAGTTTTTTTGAATCAAACTACTCCGTGTTGACCTTCTGCGATATTGGTTTGCTCCTCACCATCTTTTGGGTACTCCGTCATGCTGGGACTTCCACCCTGACTCTCCATCCCAATAGATGCTTAGTTAATTACTAAGTAGGAAGATTTGCATGGATTTTCAAAAGTAATCTTAATTTTTCTAAAAACTAGTTTCAAAACTTTTGTAAAAGATTTAGGAAATCTCTGCCCGTCATGTCATGTAAGAGACTGATGAACTTCTCCCTCTTGGTTCTGACTATGTTTGACATTTGACGAAGGATTGGTAGGGATTCAACATTGTTGAGGCCTCTATCAGAAGTTTAATCATAGCCGGAGATTTAGTCTATCTAGACTTTATCGCAGTTGGTGATTTTCAAAACTTGACTTTGACCTATGGTGCTGGGGGATTTGAAATATACTCCAATATATTAGTGGAAATTTTGAGAACCTCCTCAAAATTTCTACCCTAATTTAAAGTTGTTTGAGATGATCTCAGCTCGAGGGGATTCGAAGTCTTTGTTAGTCTTTATTCTCTTTGTTTTTGGAAGATGATCTTGCTCTTGTGCATTTTCGAGATTCCTTCTTGAAAATTCTGCCCTAGTTTCCATTTCCTGGGGTTTTGTGACCGAGCCGTTGGGATGCCTATGTATCCCGTTGAAGAAGGAATCAAGTCAAATATAGTTCAGGACAATGCTAGAGAAACATATAAAATTCTAATTGGTTGACCGAAGACGACATAGGCCACCTACTTATCTCATTCTTGAGAATTCGGGTCATCACGTAGTTCATACATAAAGTAAAGGGATAAATTATCCTAGGAGGTTGATCGAAGCCGACTTAGGCCACCTACATATCCCTTTCTTGGGAATTCATGTCAAACATAATTCGTACATAAAGGGAAAATGATTCTAGCCAATTGCACATCATAAAAAAAATACTATCATAAAGGAGATTACAAATAAACCAAGGAAACAAAACTAAAACATCATTCAAACAGTATCTCTTTACCGTATCAAAATTGTGTGTACTTCTGCTAAGCGATCACTAACACTTGTCTCTTTGATTTCATCATGATAGACCAAGTTGACTATTCCAATTTCATCTAAGTTGGGCTTCTCCCAGTTTCCAAATTCCTCTATATCTCCCACTTACTTTTTCTCATCACCTTCTTCTATTTATCATCATTTTCCTCGCTTTGTTCGTCTAACCCTTGACATGACATGACATTGGCAAGATTTAAATTACCCTTTTGAAACAAGATAATAAAAGACAATAATATCTTGTTAAATAAAGGGAGATAATAAAAGACAATAAGATAATCATATTTCAAAAATAACTTCCTAAATAAAGGGAGACCTTTTGGAAAATAAATAAAAACTATGG
This sequence comes from Capsicum annuum, assembly GCF_002878395.1. NCBI lineage: Eukaryota > Viridiplantae > Streptophyta > Magnoliopsida > Solanales > Solanaceae > Capsicum > Capsicum annuum. The sequence goes on along the minus strand of NC_061111.1, from coordinate 152,747,844 downwards.
CTCATGACCCGTACAAATGCGGGCCTATGCCTTTTTGAAAGCTGTAAAACATGAAAATAAAATTTGAGACATAAAAATGTGGATCACGGGGCCTCCCTCAAATCACCACCAATTTTTAAAACTACTAGTAATTGCCCTTTCAATCTACCATGATGAGCGACGGGTTATAAGCGGAGTGGAGGTCGAATTTTTCAAAGCTCTCCTGGTGCAACCTTCTTCACCCCATCAAAATTTGGGAAATCCTCTGGTATATCATTGCATCCCTAGAGAAGATTTCTTTTTCCATCCCCAAGACCATCATCTTTTGACATCTCGCACACAAGAAATGACTGGTAAAGGGGTGGCGACGGTTTGGACGAACTCATTTTTGGCTAATCTTCAACCTCATCTTCCTTTCTTGGCTGGTACCCCATCCCATGCTTAAATGATTTTTTTTGGACCATAATGGGCTCAATAATTCCTTCCAAATTCTTACTCAAGACACTCATGGCAGCCACGACTTTCTCTATATTTTCCACTCTTTTTGTCTTTTTGGAATTTTGTGAATCCACCTTAGTAATAGTCTTGCTAGATACCCATTCTCCTGCTATTTTGATCATGCTAAATATAGCTTCCTCATGATTAGGCAATGGATTACTGGTGACATTTGGTGATGGCTCCTAAAGAGTGATGATCTTCTGATTAATTAAGTCTTGGATCCTATGCTCCAGGTTTATGCAATCCTCGGTACTGTACCCCACCGCTCCGGAATGATAGGCGTATTTATGATCGACATAATAAAATCAAGAACTGGGATTGATAAGTTTTGGTTGGATAGGCTGTAAATGACTGACATCCTTCAATCTCCCGAAGAGTTGGGTACGACTCTCAGCCAATGGCATGAAGTTTCAGGGAGGCCTTTTTTTGAGGTTTGGACATAAGAGGTTATAATTTTGAGTAGTAGGAGGAGGTACTTGATGATAATTTAGAGGTGTTTGGATGTTTGTTCGATTATTTGGAAGAGCATCTTGACTATGAGGCTGATAATTTGGCTATGGAACTTGATATTGGGGTAGAATATTTTCCTGTGGAGCTTGGTATTAGGATTGGATATTTAGAAGTGGAGCTTGGTACTAGGGTTGGGTGTAGAATACATGCTAAAAACTTGGTGACGAAGGTGAGGAAAGAACATTCCTAGGCTTGAATTTCTTCTTCAATTTATCAACAGAATTAGTAGAGATCACATTCACGTCCTCTCTTTTCTTCTTTGAGAATGTAGAAGATTCAGATGATGTTGGGTTTTTTGCAATTTTTCTTGGTTGGATACCTTCCTCTAACGACTCCCCAATGTTTACCAAATCTACGAAAGTTGCTCGAATCGCGGATACCATCCTGGTATAAAATTCTCCCTCCTGAGCGTGAGAGAAAATCGATATCATTTCTTTCTCAGACATGGAAGGTTGTACTTTAGCAGCTTCTTTTCTACAATGAAAGGCATAGTCTCGAAAACACTCATCATTTTTCTGTTTGATCCGGTCTAGTGAGTATCAGTCAGGGACTATCTCAATGTTAAATGCAAATCTATTTAGAAAAACTTTAGACAATGCCCTCAAACTATATCATCTTTTAAGTTCTTGAGACGTAAACCAATCTAAGGCTTCACCGCTTAAGCTCCGGCTAAATAAGCGCATCAATAATACCTCATTTTTTCCTACCCCCACCATTTGATCACAAAACCTTCTCAAATGGGCCATTGGATTTCCAGTACCGTCGAACACTTCAAATTTAGGAACCTTGTATCCTTCTGGTAGATCTACTCCAGGTTCAACACATAGATCGTCGTAACCTAGACCTTCATCATTCCCCGCCGCATAAGATTCCTTGGTCCTCATAATCTCTTCATTCATAGCCAATAACTTTATTTTATGCTTGATCCTCTTCTTTTTTTCCTTCTTTTCATAATGGTCTATCCCGGGATTGGGAAAGAAATTGTAGATGTCAGGGGATAAGATGACATGAGAAGGATTTTGAAGGGTAGCTCAATTTTGAGAATGAGAGGAGGTTGGGTGGTAGGTGGGGAGAACATTTTGAAAATTTGAAAAGTTTTATGGAATTTAAAAGTAGTTTGGTAGGATATGAGAAGGATTTTGTGGATTTAAAAATGAATTTTATGGATTTGGAGATGGATTTGGTAGATTTGGGGATGGATTTTGTAGATTTGGGAGCGAATTTTATGGATTTGGAAGCAGGTTTTGTGGGTTTGAAAATGGGTTCTGGGGATTTGTGAATGAACTTTGTGGATTTGGAGACGAGTTTTGTGGGGTTACGGATGGATTTTATGGATGGCAAGCATCTGAGTTATTTTCTCGATTGGTGTTTTAGAAAAGTTGAGGAGCAAAGACAAACAATATGTTATTTGGATGGTCCCCGAGAATAGGCGTACTGAGGGAAGGGATCTGCAGTGAAGTCCCGTGTCCTCCTGGAGTGGGACCATTGATAGTGATGGCCAGGTTAGCCAAATCTCGAGTACAACTTATCTCCTCTTGAAGCATTTCCAATTTTCTCTCGAGTTCAACAATCATCTCACTTTGCTTCGCTATTACATTGTCCCTGATGATCAATGTATTTCCTTCATCACTTCCAGTCATGTTTGAATAATGATTAGGGCATGGGATCTTATGCGCTTTTGATCGGGTGAAGTGAGGATATTTCAATATGGAGTAGTTTTCTATTATCTGTAAAGTAAAATAACTCAAAGGTAGATGTGTTAGTTTCCATATGTAATAAGTAATGCAAAATACTTGACAAGAAGTAACCATATAGAGTTGTTGGTGCCATAGACAAAATGATCCACGGGAGCATAGTGGATAATTTTGTCTTTGACTCAAACAAATACACATAAACACATAAGGAAGTTGTATCACATAAACATTATAATAACGTGTATCATAATTGGGGTGACCCTTTTGAGCCAAGTGTTTGGGCCTAATGGATTTTGAAGAAAATATATGCCTTTTTAAAGGCAGTCCATTATCCCCCCAAAACCTTCATAGGTATAAATAAATGGCATAAATGCCTACAAAAGTTGTACAAAAGGGATACAATCTCTAGGGAAAGAGAAAATAACATGAGAAAAAGAATAATGTCCCGAGCAGGGGAGAGGAAATACTAGTTCCTGAATGCTCTTCTATCGGTTTTCGCCCTCTTAGCTTTATCCACTTCTTGTCATTGGCGACATCCGTTGATGGTCAAGAGATTTCTATATAGCTGTGCCTTAGATACAACCGTCCAAATCGATCAATTTCTTTCTTGGCTTGCTTCAATTTCTCTCTCAACTGGTGTATGATTGAGGCATCCTTACATGAAAGCAAAGAAAGATTTTTTTTGACCCCCAAAGGATAATGGATTGGATTAAACAAACATATATTCTTCTTCAACACATAGATATGATTAATCTGTAATTGACTCACGGTCAATAGACGCAGGACAAGTTTTCTAATGGGCCCAATACCTCCTCGGGTATTGGGCCGTCCTAGGCTCATGCCTAAAATAGGATTTTGGTTTAGCTCTATCCTAGGTGTCTAGAGTGGGTTCGGACAAAGGTTTCCAAATAGATAACTTAAGCTTGGAAACACAATCATCCTCCGACCGCCTAACGTGCCGGTAAACCCGTCGTATTTCTAACATTTGATTTGGAGTTGAACAATAGGGGCCGAGACATCCGTAAAACCCCAAAATAGTTTAATAATCAATGTTGGACCATGTCCTAAAATGTAATATTTAAATTCTGTAAAATCGAAAAACATAAATACATAAGCAATTTAAACAGTTAGTCAAAAGATGAAATCAAACATTTGGTTAGAACCTAGTTAAATATCTCCAGCACAGTCCCCATTTCTGTTTTGCAGAAGTTTTGACTTTTGAGAGTTGCCATTTAATTTATTTGGAGAGGAATTAAGAAAATCTTTGAAAGTTACTTAAACGATTCAAAACAAAAAAATCATTTAAGTTTGAAGATTCCAAGTAAATGGTTCCTATTAATACTCTTGGAAGATTGTTAAGGCACCAAGAGTATCCGCTAACTTGCGGTTATCCGGACTATTTGAAAATATCTTTTGACTAACTTCAAAAAGAAAGATTGATTGTTGAAAAGTAATTGATTTTAGAAAAAGACTTGTGTAAAATGGATTTGGACGACTTATTAGGGATTTTAACTAAGTCTAAACAAATTAATAACAAAGCATGTAAAAGGGGAAGGAGAGAAAATAAAAGACTTAGGCCAATGGGCCCAAATCAATAGACCCTATCCTAAACTAATTAGGCTTTTGGCCTACTTGCACCTGTCCTAATATAATTGGGCTTTCGGCCCACAACCAGTCCTAAGCTAGTTCTCAAACCTTTGAGGCCCAAAATCCGTCTCACCTGTATTAAAATATAACTTTAGATTCAAGGCTCAAATGAATGAATAAATAAAAAGAAGACAATAATAAAAATTGAAACTTTTCAAGTCTCTTAGTGACCTCATCAATGGATTTTGACCCATTTTCCATCTCCGTCTATCTTCTAGCACCCGCACGCCATATAGTCGACCTTGGATTTAAACTTCACACTTGACTCGAAGAGGTGAGACTCATTGACCCATTACGAAATGGAAGAGGAGAGGAATCTATTTGGACTCGAGATATTTTTTACATTTTTAGGAGCAGCAAAAATGAGACTACGATCTTCGTTGGAATCAACCCCCACTGGAAAATGTCACGGCAACTCAAAAATTTTGATTAGCCGACCAACTCTACGAAACAAAAATTTTTACTAAATAAAAATAACTATTTTCCTCAAAAGGATTTTTCACCTTTCTAGCATTTTTTTTTTTTACTTTTAACCCCCCTTTCTACCAAAGTAGTGGTAGTATTTATAGGAGAGAATGAAGTTTTATTTTTTTTTCTCCACCAATGTGGGAGAAAAGTATTTATAGAAAAGGATGATGATTTATTTCTTGTCATCCACCAATGTGGGAGAAAAGCCATTTAGGAATGTTTTTGGAATTTTAAAATTGAAGATAAGGTGAAGTGGAAGATAATGTTGTAGAAAATTGTACAATGTGGTACAATTTTTGAATTTCAAAATTGGGAAAAGGACAAGGTTGATGGGGGAGGGGGATTTAAACAATGTAGTATAAATTGAAATTATTTTTTAGGTGGGAATTGGGTAGAAGTTATGTGAGTGTTTGAGAATTTTAGGGTTATTTAAAATACAATCCCAATTGGGATTTAAAATTTAGCCATATTCATTTAATTTTGACCAAATTAAAAATCAATTGATAGATTGCATTGCAATTATGGCCAATTTAATTTCAATTATGGCCAAATCTAATAGATTGGATAAATTAAATAGAAATTCAATACGAATTAATATTTCTTTTAATCCCGAGCTTCTTGATTTAATAAAATCAATAGCATATTTATCTAAATAAATTATTTTGATAAAAAATTATGTTAAAATCAAGATTTTAATCATTATATTTATTTTAAAAATAATCCTTAATTAAAATTCAATATTCCATAGAATAAGTATTTAAGTAATCAAATTATATAGTCTCGTATAATTGAACACGTTAATATATAATCGCTACTTAAAATGACAAAATTACGTACCAAAAATATTTTAAAACTTTTTTATTCGGATGAAATAAATATTTCAATTTTATTAAAAATCAAAGAAACTCAGGATTAAATTTACCCGTGGAAGGTAAAAATTAGGTGTCAACAACTATATAAGGAATCTCGTAAGAAAAAGTGGACCCCGAATCAAGAAAACAATATGCATCACGGGAAAAAACTGTAACGTACCAGTAACAATATCAGGTGATGCCTCGGATTACTGCCGTGTTGCTAAAGCATTCAACCTATTTTGACAAACACTAGAAGCAGGAGCAGTAACAGAAGCCGATTCAATACCAGCAGGTGTAGGAGTAGAAGATGACACCACATGAACCTTATTCACCCCCATAGCGACCTTATTAACTGGATAATCCCTGAGCTAATGACCTGGCTGGCCGCACCTGAAGCACTTATCCCTTCCTTCTTCACAATAACCCCGATGGGGTTGATAACAGAAACAACAGAAAGAGCATGAAGAAACAGATTGACTTTTACTTACTTGAGATTGGGCACCCTGTGCCCTAAAATTGTCATCACTCTGATAACACCTATCTCCTGACTGCTTCGGGTAAAGAGCACTGACAGTAGAGAAAGAACCCGAGCTCCCCCACTTCTTCTTCTGCCACTTGCTTCTATCCTAACTACCGTGGGACTGCGCATCTCCCTAATCAGAAAATTTGTCCATCTTGCCCTGTCTATCCACAAACTCCACCTGCTTCTTTTTCTCCTCCACCACTTAATGCATATGGACAGTTAATCGAGAAATATCCATATCCTTAATGAGCAAAGTAGTTTTGCTCTCTAAGATCAAATATCTATTCAACCCAAAAACAAACTTCCTTATTCTCGTTCTCATGTCAGCCACCAAGTTAGAAGCATACCTCGACAACTGATGGAATTTTAAGGCATATTCCTTGATAGTCATCCTCCCTTGCTTAAGTTCACAAACTCCTCCATCTTAGCTTTTCTTAACTCTTGAGGAAAGAAATCCAAAAAGGTATTAGAGAAGGCTTCTCATAATTCAAATTCTTCCATATCACCCCTCTCTGTGTCCCACTCCTCATACCACTGATAAGAAATATCTTTGAGTTGATAAGTTGCAAAGTTTATCCCCTTCAAATTGGTAGCCAGTATCACCCAAAATATCTTCTCCATTTTATCTAAGAAGCCCTATGGATCCTCCTTCACCTTCACTCCAGTAAAATTAAAAGGACCCATCTTCATAAATTGGCCAACCCCTGTGGCCTTAGCAGACAACCAACCTAATACACCCCACTCAGCCTGAGCAGCAACCAACTGAGCAATAACATGAATAGATTGATGAAATTTCATATTCATCACATTACCCTAAGGGACCTAAGGAGAACTGGTGGGATTAGGAGGAACTCTAATACCATCAAGAATAGGACCCTGAGATCAAAGATGTACCCCTGTCATAGGACGTACCCCTTTAGTATCATCCCCATATGAGACCGAAGAATTTACTTGTTTTCCAGATCTATGTGGCATGATCTAAAAGACGAACAAACAAGGATTAGAGAAAATTTTCAAACTTTAGATTTCAATCTTGAAAATAGAATACCAAAAAAGTGAAACATTTCTAAATGTCTTGCAGCCTCTTTCTTATGAGTTTGGCACTCTACACACCCCTAAATGAGACTCTACTAAACATGGCTTTGTGGACTTCCTAGATGATCAAGAACCTAAAGTTCTGATATTAACTTTTCATGACTCGAACTAGGGCCTAGACATAGTGGGCATCCCAAGTCCAACCAGTGAAATTTAAGAGAAGGGTGAATTGAAATTTTCTTCTGTGAGTCGACTACTGACTCCTCATTGTCGAATCACCTGCAGATCAACATACTTCACAAATAAATTAAACTTAAACAGTTAAGCATGTAAATAATAAAGCATAAAGTAAACAACATAAAGTTTTATCCTGGCTCAACACACCAATACAGTGCCTATGTCCAGTCCCCTTGGGTTTTAAGTTTCCTTTAGATCGTTGAAGGTTTGGTTTGAGTACAATGATAGGAAATAAGTTCTGAAGACCTATTTTGCTCTTCAGATCTTATGACACAGCTTCAGTTGATGTTACAAATATGACTCAATCCTAATATTTATATAACAATTGTAAACTAATGTTACAGAGCTTTGTAAGACTAAGAATGAGACACTTTGAATTTTCTCCTTGAAGTTGTGTAAATAGTGTCTGCCTTTGGTCTTCTCCTTTTATAGTCTTTGGCTGCTGCCCTTCATAAGAAAACCCAAGAGATTTCTTTTAATCAAGGATTTGAATTGATTTCTTGATTAAATAATATAGCCATTTGATGTGTCCATGTCAGATATGTCTACATACGGCTTTGGATCACGTCCATATTAGATATGTCCATAGTGTTTCCTTAATTTTGATCTTGGATGTCTATATGACAGTTGTGTCCTTATTTCCTTGTTTAGATCCTAATTGATTTTCTAATTGATCCGATCTTCCATAAATCTAGGAATATGATTATCATTTCCAAAGTTGCCATGTAAGTGTCATGATCTTCTTGTGATTAGATGTCCTTTCTTTCTTAGATAGTGTCATGATTTTCTTGAGGTTACTGGTCCTTCCTTTCTTAGAAAGTGTCGTGATCTTTTTATGATTGGATGTCCTCTCTTTCTTAGAGAGTGCCGTGATCTTCTTGAGATTAGTGGTACTTCCATTCTTAGAGAGATCTTTGATAGATCCTTAATTCTTTTACCATCAGCAATCTTCCAGTATCTTGCATCCTTTATCCTGCAAAAGATTGGATGTCCTCTCTTTCTTAGAGAGTGCCGTGATCTTCTTGAGATTACTGGTACTTCCATTCTTAGAGAGATCTTTGATAGATCCTTAATTCTTTTACCATCAACAATCTTCCAGTATCTTGCATCCTTTATCCTGCAAAAGATTTATTCATTACTGTATCATTATTTAAAACTAAATTTGATATTATTAAAACGTTGTTTGAGGAGGCTAACAAATAGGTTTGGGGAATGCCCCCTATTACCCAACCCAATCGCCTTATCCAACTTTTGATGGGCTGAATTTCAAGCATATAAAAAGATAGAATAAATGCTCACATAAAGACTCTAGGATAGGCTCACAACCATGACCGGCCCAATCGAGTCCAACCGTACCAAACCAACTATCCCACCATACCCAGCCAAACCAAAGGCCATAAACCAGGCCATAACCAAAGAGAAAACCAAAACATAACATGATAATCAATCCCAAAATATAATACGATGTAACAACCAACTATATCGTCCAAGGGTGTAAGCCCCAACACCAGTACCAATTTTTAGGCTAATACCGATACCAATCTCGCCCATACCAACCCCCAGAAGTACCATAAAGCCTCTATCGAAAAGAGTAAAAAATATTTAGTTGGGACATGCCCCAACCATGGCCAAAACCAGTATCCATAATAAAAAAAATGTCCAAAGATGTCCATAACATGAAATAGAGCCTTCTAAAAGGGTAGAAGCTCATCACTTCAGTCCAATACTGATACCAAAATTCGAATGCTAGATAGAAGGAGTAGAATGATTGGTTCCTACATAGCGTAGGTATACAGCTGCCAGTAGATGGGTTAGCGAGTGATCGATATCATGAACTCAGGATAAGGATAAAATAACACCAGTTATAAAAAACAAGTAAAACCATCCATAATGCATATAACTATACATATATGTGTCGGGAAAGAGAACCTAGTTTAGCATACATTTAAATTATTACCTGGCTATGTAGCCTTACCCTCCTAAGGAACCCACGAGCAATATGGGTTTAGCTCTCCCTGCTGAAAGGGCCCCAGTACGTGTAACCACATGACCAGGGAAGTATCTCATTGGGATGACTAGTACATCCCCCAATATGAGATGTGACATCATACACACGGTCCACCAAGACCAACCTCATACCGGCAAATATGAGTTCTAAGTTTTGGTCCCCTCAGGACCTTCATCTTCTACAGCTCAGCTACACCTCCCACTTTAGTGCCCAATTAAAAACCTATTTATAAGCAATCCATTTACCATTTATTAACCAAGGCCATTTAGTAGTGGTATCATCACACCAACCATACTTGCAAGTACTATCCATAGTCAACCATATATAGGTATAGGGGACCTTAGGTGACCTTTCCAAATTACCATATTAAATCTACTTGGGGGAATCCATACCCCATAAGCATAACCATTTGGTCATTTACTTTTACAAACCATTTAATCCATGCATAAATCATTTACTAAGTTTAAAACAAGAAAGAGTTCCATTTAAAAGAATTCAATGCAATGAACATATCTTTATAAGCATTTTGTCAAACACATTTGGGGCATAGTATATATCAAAACCTGATTCCAATTACCAATAACATTCCATGTATTCCAATCATCCAAAATCACCATTTATACATAGAAAAGCATAATTAAAACCATGGGAAACCATAACCAACCATTTATAAACAAAACCCCCAAATCATATTTGAAAACCTAAAGCATACAATAAGGAAAATAATGAAAACCAATAGTAAAATCATGCGTTTAGTTAGAACTAACAATGAGGGAATAGAACATGCCTAATATGAAGAATTGTTGGAAAGAAATCACCAAAGAAAGCCCCAAATTAGTCCTCACAATAAAACCCTAGCTCTTCCTTGCCCCAAAGATTTTGAGAAGATTTTAGATTGTCTAAAAGTAGTTTCTAAGTGTTAAAGAGAGAAATAACGAAGTATATAGCCTCCCAAAAAGGATAGAAGTTGTGGGATCCTATTAGGGTAAGTAGGAAAATGTCCAGAATACCCCACTTAAGTTGCACAAAAATTCCATCATAGGGATACGATTGACCCATATGAGTCGTACCTTCTGATATGAGTGGTACGTGTCACTCGTATCCTTCCTCAACCCTTGGACCTAATATTGTCCAGGATATGACTTATCCAACCAAGTTATATCCACAATATATGATCCATACTTTCTATATATATCCCTGATAGAATATAATACCAAGAGTATTAAACACTATCCCCTATACGAGTACTAGATACGACTCGTACCCAACCATATGACTCTTATCCCCCAAGTCGTACCCATTTCGATAACCCATCCACCCCACCAATCAATACTGGTTAGTATACGATAGGACCACACCACTCATACCCTAATATACAGCTCATACCCTTGAGCCGTATTGGTTCTAGAGAATGAAATTCCAGGAAAAATTCTAAGGGCAAAAAACCTAGGATGTAACATCTATTGTGCTTACAGTTGTCTTTATCTGCCTTAACTTGTGCTTTTATGTGACAGAATGTGCCTCCTAATCGAGTTGACACATGCAGGAATGGTGATCGACCACCCTTGCACGCCGACCCTCTGAATGAGAATATCTCATGCTGAATTTTGGGCTGCCTTCCAAGCACTGGCCTAATCTTTGAATGATAATGTTTAGGGAAACCAAAAAGAAATAGTCCCACTTTAGAAAAATGGTAATTTAGCTACAACTAGGATTTGGGATTTTGAAAGGATGAATCCACCTGAGTTCTACGGGTCAAAGCTGGATGAGGATCCTCAGCTCTTTATTGGAGGTAAGAAAGATTACTCATATTATGCATATTACTAAAAAGGAGAGTATAGAGTTGGTATCCTACAGGCTAAAGGATGTTTCTTATGATTGGGTTGTTATGTGGAAGGAAGGTAAATGTGAGAATATAACTCCTATCAGTTGGCAGGTATTTTAGAATGCTTTTCTGGATAGGTTCTTTCCACATGAGATAAAGGAGGCTAAAGTGGAAGAGTTCATGAACTAAGGCGGGGCTCTATAACAATGAAGGAGTACTACCTTAGGTTCACTCAGTTGTCTAAGTATGCTCCCAAATTGTTATTTGACTTTAGAGCTCGTATGAGTAAGTTTGTTACTAGGGTATCTGATTTAGTGGTCAAGGAGTGCAGAACTGCCATGTTGATTAGGGATATGGATATTTCTTAATTTATAACTCATGATCAATAGATTGAGAAAGAGAAATTAAAAGAAAGAGATAAGAGAAAAAAGAGTGTTAGGACTGGATAGTTTGAGTACAGCCAGCCAAGGTCTGGAGGGTAAAGCCATTCATAGTTTTAGGGTCATCCATCAGTGATTGTTCCATCTTCAGCCAATTTCTCTACATCCATGTCTAGGAAGAAAAGTGGGGCAGGACTTCAAATTCCAGGTCTCAAAATAGTGTGGTCAAAAGTCCCAGTTATTTGGCATGTACAAAGTATGGTAGGACCCATCCTGGTGAGTGCATGATGGGTAAAGGGTTTTTTAATGGTTGTGGCAAGTTGGGCTACAAGATCAAGGAGTGTCCATATGCTAAGTAAGGATGTAGGGATTTTTGTCCTCAGACTCAGGCTACTCATCCAGCAGCTTAGCCAGGTCTCCTGTTTCTCCTCAGGATGCATCATCCGGTACCGGTGGTGGTCAACACTAGAATTGGTTTTATTCTTTACCTTTTCGTCAGGAAAAGGAGAGTTTACCATATGCTGTCACTGGTATACTTCATGCCTTTTACCTTGATGTATATATGTTGTTATACCTGAGATCAAATCTCTCTTATGTAAATCCATTGATTGTGGTAAATTTTGGGATAGTTCCTAAAATCTCTCCGAGCCCTTGTTAGTTTCTACCTCAGTAGGTGATTCAGTTATTGCTAGACGAGTCTATAAGAAGTGTCTTATCATTGTCCTTAATAAAGTCAGACTAGCAGACCTAATAGGGTTAGATATGGTGGATTTTGGTGTCATTTTAGGCATGGATTGGCTCAATTCATGCAATGCATCAATAGATTGTCGCACTCGTATGACAAAGTTCTAATTTCTTGATGAGTCAATTTTTGAGTGGGAGGGTAGTTCTGTGTCTCGCAAAGGTCATTTCATCTATTATATTAAGGCCAAAAAGTTAATATCAAAAGGGTGTATTTATCATTTAGTTTGAGTCCAATATACTAAGTTCAAAGACCCAATAATTCAATCTTTCCATGTAGCCAATGAGTTTTCTGAGGTTTTCCTAGAAGATCTGCCAGGGTACCTCTAGATAGAGAAATAAAATTCAGTAGTAATCTCCTTTATGATACTTAGCTCATCTCTATCCCTCTAGATCGTATGGCCCTGATTGATCTTACCTTTTAGATAAAGGTTTCATCATACCCCGTGTTTCTCCATAGGGTGCTCTAGTCTTTTTTATGCACAAAAAAGATGGTACTCTTAGAATGTGTATAGATTATAGACAGTTAAAAATGGTTGCCATCAAGAACAAGTATCCCATTCCTAGAATTAAAGATTCGTTCGATCAACTTTAGGGTGCCTGGTGGTTTTCCAAGATTGACCTTAGGTATAGGGAGCAAGACATTCCAAAAATAGCATTCCGAATAAGGTATGGCCATTTTGAGTTTATGGTTATGTTGTTTGGACTAACAAATACTCCTACAACCTTTATGGATTTAATGAATGGGGTATTCAAGCAGTATTTGGACATAATTGTCATTGTATTTATAAATGACATACCAACATATTCACATATTCCAGAAGTGAGAAAGAACATGCAAATTATTTGAAAATAGTGTTGTAGACCCTCAATTGTATGCAAAGATTAGTAAATATGAATTTTGGTTGGAATCTATTACCTTTTTAGGGCATGTCATTTCAAGGGCTAGTATTCATGTAGATCCTCGAAAGACTGATAAAGTGAAGCACTGGCCTAGACCTATTACTCTATCTGATATCAAGAGCTTTTTAGTTTTAGCTAGATACTATAGGAGATTTATTGAAGGGTTCTTCTCTATAGTCACACCATTGATTAAGCTGACCCAAAAGAAAGTGAAGTTTATATGGTCGACTAAGTGTGAGAAGTGTTTCCAAGAGTTAAAAGATAGATTGACTTTGGCACTAGTGTTTGCTTTGTCAGAAGGATTAGACAGATTCATAGTGTATTGTGATGTTTCCTGATTTGGGTTAGGTTGTGTTTTGATGTAAAAAGAGAGAGTGATATCCTATGCCTCTAGGTAACTTAAGGATTATGAAAAGAATTACCTAACTCAAAATTTAGAGTTAGCTGTTGCGGTCTTTGCCTTGAAAATTTATAGGCACTACATTTATGGTGTATATGTTGATGTTTTCACTGAACATAAGAGTTTTCAGCATCTATTTTCTCAAAGAGAGTTGAATCTTAGTCAGAGAAGGTGGTTAAAGTTGTTGAAAGATTATGACATAAATGTGCTTTATCATTCAAGTAAGGCCAACGTGGTGGCAGATGTACTAAGTAGGTTGTCTATGAGTGGCATGTCGCATGTGAAAAAAAAAGGGCGAGAGTTGGCCAAAGAAGTATGTAGATTGTCCCATTTAAGGGTATGTTTTCTTGACACTGATGATGGGGGAGAAGTAGTTCAAAATGGTTTAGAATCATCTTTGGTAATGGAGGTGAAGGAGTAACAACAAAATGATCCCATGCTTAAAAAAATATTGGAGGCAATTTTGCAATAGAAGGTTGAGGTTTTCTCCCAAGGGGGAGATGGTGTACTTTGCTATCAAGGTAGACTTTATGCTTCTAATATAGATGGTTTAAAGGAAAGGATACTAGCTGAGGCTCATGGTTCGAGGTTTCCATTCATCTGGGTACTGCTAAGATGTATCGCGACTTATGAGAAATTTATTGGTGGAATGGTATTAAGAGGGACATAGCCGAGTTTGTAGCCAAGTGTCCAAGTTTCTAGCAAGTTAATGTTGAACACCAAAGACCGGGTGATACATTGCAAGATACTAGTATCCCTACTTAGAAGTGGGAAGTAGTGAATATGGATTTTATGATAGGATTGCCTCGTATGCGTCGTTAGCATGATTTAATTTGGGTCATTATAGATAGAATGACCAAGTCAACCTATTTTTTGTTAGTTCATACTTCGTATTTAGCTATGGATTATGCAAAACTCTATCTTAGGGAGTTGGTGAAGTTACATGGGGTCCTATTGACCATATTTTCAGATAGGGGTACTCAGTTTACCTCTCACTTTTGGAAGGCTTTTCAGAAGGGTCTTGGTACCTAAGTTTACCTCAGCACAACTTTTCATCCTCAGACGGATGGTCAGGGGGAGATGTAAAACTCTTATTGGTTGGTTTGAAGTGGGTAAGACTGCTTTGATTAGGCCAAATTCAGTATTTGAAGTGACAGAGAAAGTTCAGTTAATTCAAGAGAGGCTGAAGATGGCCTAAAGTTGTCAAAAATCTTATGTAGATGTGAAGAGAAGGGATCTTAAGTTTGAGGTTGGACTTAGTTTATTTGAAAATTTCTTCTATGAAAGAAGTGAAGAGATTTAGTAAGAAGGAGAAACTCAGTCCCCGCTATATTTGTCCATATAGAATTTTGAGCTATTTTGGAAAAATAGCTTATGAGTTAGAGTTGCCTGCAGATTTAGCATCAATGCATCCGGTGTTCCAAGTTTCTTTGTTAAAGAAATGCATTGGTGATTCAGCTTCTGTTGTTCTGTTAGAAAGTGAGGATGTTTAGGATAACCTTTCCTACGAAGAAGTCCTAGTTGAGATCCTTGATCGTCAGATTCATAGGTAAGGAATAAAGAAATTTCTTTGGTTAAGGTCCTATGTCGAAATCTGTCTGTTGAAGGAGCCACATAGGAGGCAGAAATAGATATACAAATCACGTATCCCCATATTTTCCCTACGAATTCAGATTTAGCTTGAGGTGATGGTTTCTATTATATTAACTCTCTCATATTCTCTATATTATCTACATAACTATCCTCATGTCATAGAATGTATTCATGAAACTCAACTCGGTCCATGTATTATATTTCAGAATTAGTAACTTAATCATGATTCAGCGCATAAGTATTGAGTTTATGATTTACCCTTCGGAGTGCTTCAACTCAAATAGTTTCATTCGAGGAAGAATGATCCCAAGAGGGAGATAATGTACCCCATAGTTGTAATGCTCAACTAATGCATTCAAAATGACCTTTAGGACCCGTATTCCGATGGTAAACCATGTTTAGATGCTACGGGTTGATTTGGGGGTGCTTTTAGGCCTTAGAAATATGTGTATACCACATGTTAGACCCTGTTTTAAGGCCGTGTGTTGCATGGTAAATGCCAATACCCACTGTATGGGGTGTGCTTTTGGTGTGTTTTTGGCGTGCGCCACCCGTCCTCATGTGTGCTTTGGCTATGCTCTTCCTACAAAAGCACAGTGCCCAAAATTGCTCCATTTTGACTTAATTTAAGAGCGTTGAGGTCTTTTCACACCCCTAAACCATTCCTAATCATTCTCAAATGAATTAAGGGGTTTTAACATACGTTAATTCCACACTCTTAGCCCTAAGCATTCAGTACATAACTTAAAACCCCTTTCCCTTTTCCTAAAAACAAAATTCAAGTGTCTTCTCTTAAGAACTCAAGAAGTTAAGTTCCAATTTCAAGCTTTCTTCAAGAATTCATCCAATGGAGGTATGTGGGGTTTATGAAAAAGGATATTCTTTCATTCTTGTGCCCAAAAATATGTTTTAAAGATAAATTTACATAAATTGCAATTAGGGTTCATACCCAATTTTATACTCTTGAGTTTATAATCTCATCATGTGATTTAAAGATGGATTGGCACAAGAAATACACTTTATTCATGTTTTAAGTTACATTATTATTATTATTATTATGATATGATCAATATCTTTACTTGTAATTTGATGAGTTGATGAAAGATTTCTATGTACAGTCTTAAGCATGATATTGTATTACAAGTTATATGAAAAAAATCATGAGATTTAAGGCTTAAGTATAAGCACTAAGTTAACAAGGAAGTTTGATCTTTTGATCTAATGTCAAGGCTTGAAATCCACAAATTTGTTCCTTCTGATTATAATTTAAGCAAAGAGAAGCATAACCAATTTTCAGTATATAAACTCTTATGCTAGTTTAAGGTGGATTTCTTAAGTATGAGCATATATATAAACTTTGGGAGTAGTATTTATCACCGAAAAGGGAATGCGGATGAGCGTATCCTAAATTTCCAAAAACTACGAGCCAAAGTAGGTTAAGATTTTTTCCAATATGAATGAAGTAAAGTATAGTGATCACTAAGTTAAGGTTCTATTCTGATGGCAAGGGTAAAACAGCTCTTCCTAACGTGGGTAAGACGTTGGACTCCATGGTAGCTCACATGATTTATGTCGGTTAGAAGAATCTCCCATAAGAAAGAATAAAAGTAAAACTTCTAGGAATTAAGTGTTATGGCTCACTAAGTTTACTTTTATACTTCATTATTCATGTTTATGATTTTGCAGTCTCTTATTTCTACTCTCAAAGTCAAGGTGAGTCATTTGCACTTAACATGCATTTTTTTAGAGTCTATATGTATATTCAGTTACTGTTTTACTTATGCATTCACCCCTATATACTCAGTACATTCAAAAAGTACTGAGCTACATATATGTCTGTGTTACATTATCTCATAATGTAGGTTTTGGTGCTCATTTCCAACAGCACGATTGACTATGAGTATCATCACCTATATCTCGACTTTTGGTGAGTCCTCATAGTCCGAGGATCCAGTTCTTAATCATCTGTTCGTTGTTGAAAGTGTTTTAGTTATGTGATTTCTATTTATATTCGGGTCAGCTAAGCCTGTCCTAGTGACTCTCTAATCAATAGCAGAGGCTTGTCAGACTAAATATGTTTTAAGTTCAAAGAGTTGTTTAAATATTTCCAAGGTAAAGACTTTTATTAAGGTACGAAATCATTTACCTTTAAGTTTCTATATATGTGAGCCCACTTCTCATATGTCTTTCAATCCAAATAGATATCATGGGTGAGCTTAGGGCTATTCGCAGCCTTAAGCACCATATGACGTCCAGGTGGTACTTCTGGGGCACTACATTCTTACTTTACTTTTGTACTAAAGACTGATAGTAAAATTTATCATTATTGAAAACCAGAAGTTGGTCCCATGACTTGTTGGCTGGTTTCAAGAAATATTTGTAAATTCTATTATTTCTTTCTAAGGGAAAAAATAATACTCCCTCCATTTCAAAAAGAATGACCTACTTTTCTTTTTAGTTCGTTTAAAAAAGAATGACCTCTTTCCTTTTTGGCAATACTTTAATTTCAACTTTTCACATGGCATGTTTAGGACCACAAGATTAAAGGACATTTTGGTACATTTGACACAATTTTAATTTAAGGTCATAAGATTCAAAAGTCTTCTTTATTTTCTTAAACTTTGTGCCAAGTCAAAGTAGATCATTCTTTTTTAAACGGAGGGAGTATTTGAAAATTGACGTTGTGTTTGGCCATGAAATAAATTTGAGTTATTTTTCTTTACCTTTTTGGATTTTGAGTATCCAAATTATTTTTAATGAGAAATTTTATTTCTAATGTTGTTGCATGTTGGTAGTATTTCCATTGTAAAAAGTTTGTGAAATATCCTTTTTTTTTTTCATAATATTCATTAGATAGGAGGGTATAGAGATTGCAAATTAGGTACAAGGTTAGTAGATAATGTAACTCCAACTCACTTTTCTCCATATTTAGGTTTGGTTTTTGAACAGTTTTAGTTCTTTTACGCTTAGAAATTTTTATATAGCAAGAGAAAAAAAAGAATTTTCAATATATACATATATATATATATATATATATATATATATATATATATATATAATATCTTACCTAAATTTTGGTGTGACTCTTGAATTACTGGTCGAAGTTTCAATTCAAATATTAGAATTGTGGCAAATCACGTTGCTAAAGCAAATCCTAATTTACCATGGATTGTAATGATAGAATCTATGTGTCCTCTAAATAAATAAATTAAATACAGATATGTTATATGTTATGTGTTATGTGTTCTTTCTATTAGAATTGCGGGTCGAAGTTCCAATTCAAATATTAGAATTGCGGCAAGTCACGTTGCTAAAGCAAATCCTAATTTTCCATGGATTGTAATGATAGAATATATGTGTTCTCTAAATAAATAAATTGAATACGAATATGTTATATGTTATGTGTTCTGTGTTCTTTCTATTCTATTACCTTCTTCTGTAATTAGGATTTCACCTTATTATAACTCTAAAAAATTAATGTTATTATATTGTAGTTGATGGAGATGGATGTAATATAGTATAGAATTATCATTGTTTTTTCTATATTATTTTATATTATGGGAGAATAAATATAGTTTGTGTCATCATTATAATTGTAGTTATCCTCCATCATTTTTTTGTGATAATCCTACATATGTTGTGTTATTATTTGCCTTATTTTAGTTGTGAAACATGAAAAGTTTCAGTTGCTTAATATAAGTCCAGAATTAAGAGATTTGCAAATTATTACAAATTATACTAATTGATTTGAAAGTATACAACGAGAGCGACAGATAACAATTATTCAGATATTAAATAATCATATTCTTTTAATTTAAAAAGGAAAAAAAAGGTCAATTAATAAATAAATCAAAAACATAATATTAGAAAACAAAAGTAAAAAACTCCATTGTCATCTTTTTATGTTTGTAAGTAACTTTTGTTATTGAGTGTCTAACGTAATCTTTTGGTTTAATTTTTAGATTTCAGGTTTCTATTTCTATTACGTTGGTTGTATTGATCAAGAATAACAAAGTATCTTTTTATGTTTGTAAGTAATTTATGTTATCGAATCTCCAATATAACTTTATGATTTTCAGGTTTCATACTTTCTTTTTTATTACAATGGGCTATTGACAATGAATGATAAATCATCTCTTTATATTTATAAGTACTAGTTTAGTGTACGGGTGTTGCACGTGTATCTCACATCAATACAAAAGATTATATACAAAAAAAAAACATAATATTTTTTGGGGCAAATGGTGTTTTTAAAATGAATTTATACGTTTATTTTAAGATTAGGGTATGATTTCATATAGATTAACAACAAAGAATTAACGTGAACATGATGCTTGATGAAGAAAGTGAAGGGTCAAAAACACAGCTAAAGTATCTCGATGATTTTAATTTTCTATTTGAAACCACCTTTAGTTTCTCTAGGTATAAGAATCTCTATATTGAAAAAAAACCCTAAAATAAATAATATGTTACAATGCTAAAACCTAAATCTAAAACTAAATAACATTGTTAAAATCTAAATTTAAAGAAAGACAATCTATTATGTCTCCTTAATTTTCTAGGTAAAACTTTATTTCTGCTTTTTATCTAATTCATTCATTCTCTTCAGATTTCTATTACTATATTTTCTTCGACTCTATTATTTTTGTTTGTTATTATTTTGATTGTCAAGAACTTCATAGTAGAATCATAAATTCGTGAAAGTTACTATCCTAAAAATATTACTAATTTTATAAGAAAAAGTTAAATAGTTGTAATCTAAGTTTATGGGATTTCATACTACAAATTTTTTTTTTCTCTATAGACAAACAGTTTGAAAATTTTCTATGATGATTTATGAATAAAGTGAAGGATGAAAAAAATACCCAAAGTATTTTGACTTTTTTAGCTTTCTACCTGAATTTCACCAGACACTCTATACATATAAATGACAATGTAACAAAAAATTCATACTACTACTCACTCTTTCATTTTTCTCCATCAACATACAACTTGAAATTTTTATGATGACTGATGAATTAAGTGAAGGATAAAAAACACCTAAAATATCTCAATTTTTTTTATTTCTACCTATTTGACCACGAAGGTCATTAGCCACTCAAATTTGATGCTCATGAAAGCCCGACACTCTGAATGTCAATCCATCTAAAAACATCAGTCCCTTGACAACAACATTGGTAATAACCTCAACACCAGCTTCAGAAATCAACTTGACACTAACACGTGTCCTAGGATCTGCATTCTATAGGCATAACAGGGCAGAAACTTAAGATCAATGAACAAATACTCTAGAAGTATTCATACAAATACAAGAGATTTATACATCTAAATAATCGTCTAAAATAAATCATGAAATCTCATATGACAAATTACTTTTTCGCTTTTCTCTATCGATAAACAACATAGCAATTATTATAATGACTTATGAATAAAGTGAAGGATAAAAAATACACTTAAAATAACTTGATATATTTAGTTTTCTACCTGAACGTTAACCAAACACTCTATATATATAAATGATCATCTAAAACAAATTATGAAATCTCATACTACTAATCACTATTTTTTTTATCCATGGTCAAATAACTTGAAAATTATTATGATAAAGTAAAGGGTCAAAAGCACATCTAAAGTGTCTTGATCTTTTTAATTTTTAAACTAGACATTCACCAATCATGTTGTACATCTAAATGACTTCTAAAACAAATTATGAAATCTCATACTATAGATCACTTTTTTCTTTTTATCTATAGACAAATAACTTGAAAATTATTATGACGACATATGAAAAGTAAAGGGTCAAAAATACACGTATATAAAAAGGGATGATTCGTATTCATGATCAATAAACACAATTAATGATAGAAAAAGAATACAACAAATCTTTATATTTTTCTTCATCTTTTTTTTAATCTAAAATATACATCTTCTTTGTTGTCCCTCACTGAATGCCTTACAACAACCTAACTTCTTCAGGTTTTCTCTCTCTTCTCCTGAAAGAAATTAGTATGCAATATTGTGAGAAATGTAAGGGGAGAAAATATGCAAGACTACAAAGCAAGAAAAATATCAGAAACTTAAAAAAAATATCAGAAACTTTTAGCAACCTTCACTTGAATCTATTATTTAACATGCTTCGCTACCATGTGAGGCAACAACATATTCCTGTATAATCAAATTCATGGAAATTATAAATAACAAAGAATTACATGAAATTCCTGCTTTTTCAATGGCGATAAATGTGTAGGTGGATGTTCAAGTGAAATCTTAGCAATTATAATAGCCTACAAGGACAACTACTATTGTTAATAACAACAACACATATGTACTCATAGAACTTACACCTACCTTACTACTATTTTTATAGTGTAAGAGATTGTTTTCGATAAATCTTTGGTTCAAAAAATAATAATAGTAATAATAGTAATAACAATAATAATAACAGTAGTAGTAGTAGTAATAGCAGCAACAGCAGGAGTAGTAGTAGTAGTGTAACACCCGTATTTTCCTAGAATAATCTAAGTCCCAGTATATGATTATTCGTATATAAAATTTTCAAAACACTCATTATCTTTTAGTGTAGAGACTTCCATTGTGTAGGAAATTTAATTATCTTTCCAACGATAGAAAATTTGCCTAAATCTGATAACCGGGTGAGAAGTTATGGCGATTTTAAGTTTCAGTCGTTAAACACCGTCATTCAGGCCAGTAGCGCATCGTGGAGTATGTCAAAATAGAAATTGTAAGTTTCTAGTGAGATAATGCGATACCAGTGCATCGCGCCATAACTTATTTTCACATTTATCAATTTCTAGTACACCAAAGCGATCTCACCACGTCGCGGTGAACTTCCAGGTAGCATCCAAGGGGCAACGCGATTCCTCCGCATCACGTTGATAGTCCAATTCCTAATTATCCACTTTCTAGTGACATGAGGTGATAGCTGTGCTGTGCACCAAAGGCCCAGATCGAGATTTTTCCAGTTAATTTCTAGTTTTAAATTTTGAGTTTTTAAATCATTCTAGGGGTATTTGAGTCTTTTTCCAGGGCCCTAATCAACCTTCAGCATGAAATTCAATCCTAATAAACCTAGTTACACTATTATTCATTCAGTTTTTTCACAAATTAAATCTCTCTAAGAATCTTCAAGAACTTTTCTTCTCAGGTATGTTAGGTGGTCATTTATGGGTTCCTTTCACCCATAGAGTTCAAGAATCCCTTTTTAAAAATACAACATCTCCGATTTGTGATTTTCATGTTTGAATTAGATTGAACTCATGTTCATGATAGTAGTTGGGTTTCAATCCATGATTTAAGTGCAAGTTTCATGAAATTGAATAGCATGTGTGATGAATATGTGATTATCTATATAAACCTTTGAATTTACAAAGTGATTAACGTGTCTATGATGTTAATTGAGTTTTAATCCATTATTATTATATGATTCATGAA
Source organism: Capsicum annuum (assembly GCF_002878395.1). Classification (NCBI taxonomy): domain Eukaryota; kingdom Viridiplantae; phylum Streptophyta; class Magnoliopsida; order Solanales; family Solanaceae; genus Capsicum; species Capsicum annuum. The sequence continues at coordinate 152,725,097 of NC_061111.1, read as the reverse complement.
ATTAGATTAGTATTTTATGGGAATTATATGAATTGCATGCTAAACCCATGGAATTGTAAGTTGGGAATTGTAGTTTCCATGTTTATAAGTTATCCATAATCATGTGCATGAAGTTGTGCTCCCCAAGTATTTGATGGAATATCTATGTGAATAAAGTGATAGAATCATGACATGTTAGTATATGAACAAGCTTATGCCCCACAAGTGTTTGATAAGATGTCTTTATAGATGATATATGAACATGTATACATTGTTATACTTTGCAAGATCATGTGATGCTTTACTTTTCATGCTATTGAGTACTGGGGGTATTAAATGCCAGATAATTTAGCTGTTTATTTCGAGCCAGTGTCAATAATAGAATAGTGTCAGTCTTGTCACGATTAATAGTGCTCTCAGTTAGATACAGAACTTAGTAGAATTCAGTCAGTTATAGCACTCAGGAAAATCAATGAATTCAGTTTAGTTCAGTCCAGTATAATAATTTAGTGTCTATTCAGTTGGGAGTAGAATTTAGCACCGGGCAAGTGCAGGGATAATGGATTCCCCGTCAGATAGGCAGAGTCGTTAGCAGCAGTCCCTATACTCCAGAACTGCGTAGCCAGCGCAGGATGAGAAGTCACCCATCAGACCAGGCTTGACTACCTCCCAGGGGTCACCGATCAGATTAGGCTAGGCTCCACCCAGGGGTTACCGTCAGTTAGGCTTGGCATCCTAGTTTTCTATTGTTAGTACCATGGTACAGTACTAGAACCCTTCCAGCTGGGGTTATAGGTTAGAACCCAACCAGTTCAGATAGGGGCATGTCGGTTAGATGATTACCTCCCACAGTTTTAGTTTCAATCTTCAGTTTAGAACTCAGTTCAGTTTATAAAATCAAGACTGTTAGACACAGTCAATCAGTATCAGTAATTCAGTTATCAGTAACTTCAGATATCAGTTACTCAGTCATCAGGACTCAGTACTTAGCTTCAGAAAAGTTTAGATACAGTATACATCTATGTATGTCCACAGTATTGCATACTTAGTATTTACAGTAGTTTCAATTATCCATGTACTCTTATATTTAGTTACTCTATATCATTCAATCAATTACTATTCATGCATATGATCCCTTGCATTTAGATTTACCTTATCTAGAATACCAGTACATTCCATGTATTGACACATACTCTTTCTTTGCGCTATGATGTCTCATATCACAGGTTTGGACGCTCAGATTTCTCAACCGCCTATAGACAGATCCAGTCAGCAGTCACAGATTTAGCAGTGAGTCCTCATCTAACAAGGATATGTTTTTATTTTAGTATTTCAGTAGTTTCAGTATTTTAGTAGTTAGAGTTAGTTGGGGGTTTGTCCCTTCAACTTCATATTTAGACAGTACAGTTAGAGGCTTTCGGACTAGGCTAGTTCAGACAGTATTTCAAATTCAGCTGTTTTATCATATGTTGTTATTTATCATTATTTCAGATTTTGATCCGTATGGCATTTCAGCCTATTTTTTCGTATTTATTCATCATTACTATTTAGTGCTCATAGCAGATATCAGTCATGGGTTAGCTTATGGTCCTTCAGGATCGTAAGCATCATGTGACGACTAGGGGGTAGTCTTGGGTCATTACAAGTAGGAGTAGGAGTAGGAGTATGAGTAGGAGTAGGAGTAGTAGTAGGAGTAGTAGGAAGATGAGGAGTAGGAGTAGGAGTAGGAGTAGGAGTAGAAGGAGGAGGAGAAGGAGCAGTAGGAGGAGAAGGAGGAGGAGTAGGAGTAGGAGTATGAGTAGCAGTAGCAGTAGTAGTAGTAGTAGCAGTAGTAGTAGAAGTAGCAGTAGTAGTAATAGTAAGAGAAGGGTGAGTAGGAGTAGGAAGAGAAGGAGCAGTAGTAGTAGCAGTAGCAGGAGTAACAGTAGCAGTAGCAGTAGCAGCAGCAGTAAAAGCAGTAGTAGTCAAATAAAAAATAACCTAACAAAAATTTATCAAAAAATCATATTTGTTTGAGATGGTCAGATACTATAAAAGAATAAAATAAAATAGAATTACTTAGATTTGGCTGATACCAAAATAAAAATCCTTAAGAATTCTCTCGCGCAAAAACAAATTTGGAAAAATTTCTCTAAAATATAATTCCTTTTCACAATGAAAAGGATTGTAACTCTTCATTAAACCAAAGTACTATTTCTGCCAAAATATTCACATTATTTAATAAAAATTATTTTAAAGTTATCTGAATACGTGTTTTAGTTCTTGCTTGCATATTTTTTATGGTTACACTATTTTTACCAATAATAGTACTCTAGACCAAAATAAGTTATTTTTTAAATCAATTCACCATAGTAATATATTTTTTTGAAACTTTACCAAACCAGTATAAACGTTGTTCCGGTAATATATTATGCTTTAATAAAAGTTAATGGACCAAAAAAGTGTTGTAGATGATGTTAAAATAGGAATCGTTACTGTCAGTAACGTTTTTGACGTAAAACGTTACTGGCATTAATGTTTTTGACATAAAACGTTACTGTGAGTAACAAGACTCTTCAACTTTGTCACATCTGAATCTTTATACAAATCTGATGTTAAATTTGTTATTGTCAATTATGTTTTAGCTTTAAAACGTTACTCTGAGTAACTCAAAACTCTGACACCACAGAGTTTTGAGTTGATTTGATAGTATCGTTACTCAGAGTAACGTTTAAAGCTAAAACGTAATTGGCAGTAACGAATTTAACGTCTGATTCATACAAAGATTCTGATGTGCCAGAGTTGCTGGTTCTCATTACTCACTGTAACGTTTTATGTCCAAAATATTATTGATAGTAACAATTCCTATTTTAATGTCGTCCACGGCTCTTTTTGGTTCGTTAACCTTTTTAAAAGCATAATACGTTACTGAGAACAACGTTTATACTAGTTTGGTAAAGTTTCAAAAAAATATATTACTTTGGTGAATTCATTTAAAGGATAACTTATTTTGGTTCAGAGCTCCCAATAATAAGACCAACCTAAAATACAAACCATATATCTTTCCTTTATCATATATTTTAGGATTCCTTAATTATTGATTCTCTTAATATTTCTTACTAATATATCTTTCCTTTTACCACAGATTTTAGAATTTCTTAATTACTAGTTCTCTTAAAATCTATTACCATATATTTTAAGACACCTTAAATAAATTATAAGAAAAGAAAATTCACACAAAAATAGAAAAAAAAAGTTCAAAGAACTTACGTGTTCTTTATGGAGTAAAATCAAAGTCCTAATAGTAAGAAAATAAATTTAAAGTTATACGTGTTCATTATGGACTAAAATCAAAATCCATGTAGTTAGGAAATAATTAAAAGATAATATTTAAATATTAAAAAAATAATTTTTAAAAACTATTTTTACATATTAAGAAAAAAGATTTAAATTACCATAAAGTCCAACTTCTAGATTTGCATCTGCTCTTCAACTGCCACAAATTAGAGTCATACCACTATTGTAATAAATAAATAATTTTAAATCGATCAAAATAATTTAGAATATAAGAAAAAACAAATCAACATATTAACAAGAAAAGAAAAGAACTAAAAACATTGTATATAGTCTCATTAACTCATTTAGAGTCGTATTCCAACTTGCTTCCCTTTACAATTCAATCTTTAAATCAATATATTTTGAGAAAATCTCATTCATGACCACTTTAGTTTTGTGTCCATTACACAATAAATATTTTTTTTTCTTTCATTACACAAAAGTTATCTTACTCTTTTTCAGTCATAAAAAAATCACTTTGATCGAATCTTATAATAATTTCACCTGAAAAATTATGTGGGAGGCTTAATTAATGCATTTGCTTTATTAAATAAAGTTAGGGTTATATACTAAACTAAGTATTTCCCTACATATATTATACATACAGAAGTTTTCCCTTCCTACTTTCAAGCATCCCTACATATATACGAAGATTGTCAACTTAACAACAACCAATAAAAGTGAAATTTTTTTTCAAACATCACACATATAATTATACTATTTTTCTAAGGAATACGTCTAAAAGTCAGCAAAGATATTTTTCAAATAAATGCAAAAATTATAGATCAAACTAACAGAACAACCAACCAAATTAACATCAATCCAAATGCATTCAGAAGAACAAATGATAGATCCATGTATGAGAAACCTTCTTATTTTAGAAGCAGTTTGATTCATTAACCAACAAATATCAAATCACAACATGTGAGAAAACAATCCATTACATATGGCAACAAAAGAAAGTTGTGATCTTAAACAGGAATAATTTTAATTCATTAGACCACATCTAACCATCGCAAAATATTCAGAAAAATTGATTAATACACTAAAAGAAATTTTCAGTAGATCCTCCCAACTTTCGCTCACCACAAAGAAAGAAACATCCAATCCGGTCCAAAATTCTAACATACAAATATACCAACATAAATTTATGTATTTACTATACTCTACCATCAAAATTTTCTTAACTTTGTACATATACCTAAGAAAATATATCAAAATAGAAGAAAGTTGCTACCCTATTGGTATTAACAACAGTGATTCAGTTGTTTAGTGTTAATAAAACTTTATGCCTCTTATTCTTTTCATATATTTAGGAGTTAATATTATAAAAATAATTAAACATTAATTTTAAAAAATATAGTAAATGACTATTTTGTATATTGTAGGGCATTTATAAGATTTTTTACACTTTTAAAATAGTTAGATAGATACATGAGAATAAAAGTCTAAATAAATCTTAAACTAAATCCATGCTTGAGATTAACAGTGTTACCTAAAGCTTATCCTAAAGTCTCCTTTACAATGCAACATTTAAATTACAAATCTGTTCAAGAAAGGAAGGTCGCATCACAAAAAATCTTAGTTACTAACTTTTGAATTATGATTATCAACTCTATGAAGATTCAAAGTTAGGGGAAGCCCCATAATTTGTTAGATCATATTTTTTATACATAATTCAAAAATACATTGCAAACACAACAACAACAACTGACATACCCAATGCAAAATGTACGTAGACTTAAATTTTTTATCATCACAAATACAATAAAAAATATTTTTATCCAATCAATTCTGTATACATAATTTGAAAATCCATCACAAATACAGTACCAACAACAACAACATACCCCTGTTATCCACAAGTGATTGTATGCAAACCTTCCTCCTACCTCGTAGAGATAGAGAGACTATCTTTGATCATAACAAACATACCAACAACAACAACATATCCCACGTAATCCAACATGTAGAGAGGTGGGAGTGAAAACCTTACCCCTATTTTCTAGAGATAGAGAGTATTTATGATCATCACTAACATAACAGAAAAAAAATTTCAATCAAAAGCATAAGGTAAATCAAGAACAAACCTTTTTCAATTTGCGGTTTCGAAGAAAATTCAGTTCAGTAAGCTCAGAAGTTGAAATTGGATCAGATAATCCATAAGCAGCGGTCATTGCCTTCAGATTTCAGATAACACAAATTACTACTAAATATAGAAGTAGTCATGATCAATCAAAATAGGATCAAGATTAAATAAATTTCTATCAAAGTGCCACAACATATCAATTTTTGATCTCTCACTAAGATAATACACAACAATAAAATAAATAATAGAAAGAAGAAAATATTAGACCATCACACAATAACACAAACCACCTCATTAATAATTTTTGACACGTATCAATAATTTTCTGCATTAAGTAACCAACACAGATCAAATTCATTTATCATCTATTATTATAGTAGATACCGATCAAATAACCAATATTCTTATTTCAATTAAAAGGTGTTATGCATTAAGGAGTATATGTTGGTGGAAAGAAATTTTGTATTAAAGAAAAAAAATGCAACATATGTAACCTTAATACCTTGACAAGGGACCATTACATATAATTAATCTTTGTAAAACTCATGCAACAGTATAAGCTTACATAGTTCTACAACTTTGCTTCATGTGTTGTATGTGTCTGTTTTTTTTCTTTTTTTTCATCTGTGCACTTTTTTTCTCTTCACCAAAGATGCACCATAAGTCCATAGCCGAGAGCCTATTAAAGGAGTACATAAACCTAACGATATGTTGCTTTTTTCTCTTATCAATGTGGTTTTTACATATATTTTAGGACTGTTAATTGTATCTTCATATATGTTAGGACTCTCATATTTATTTCTTTTCCATATATTTTAGGATTCCTTAATTTAATAAAATAATAATTGAAGAAAAAAAAAAGATGAAAAGACGATTTTGTTTAAAGAGGAGACTTTTAATGAAGGGTAAAAAGGGAAAACGCCAATTATATGGACCTTCACACTTTTAATATAATAGATAGATAACCTCAATCAAGGTTTATTTCATACGTCAATCTAAAACTAATTATAATATTTTTAGAAACATAATTATTGTATATTTATTTAAGTTCAAAATCTTGAGATAAGTAAAAGGGAACGAATACGTTTTTTTATTGATTGACGTGATAGACTTGTACAACGTGATCAAAAATACTTGATACACGTGCAACGCACGTATCTTAAACTAGTATATGTGCGTGTCCTCCCCCTATATGTCTAGTTAAGTAGAGTAGAAGCAGTACTCCACTTAATTACATTTATAATATTTCCTACTTATATGATCTAGATGTTTCAACTTAACAATCTGGTTTCGAGCATGGTCATGTTTGCTAATCTTGTACACGTTGAGAAAATTGTTATCCTTGAATCCATTCACTTTAATTGACAAAATTCATATTTTGGAAGTTGAATTAGTCTTTAAAAAATGAACTTTTGTTTGATAGGCATGTGGGCGATGAAATTTTGAAGATTTAAATCCGTACAAAAATTTGGAGTATATTAAATTAAAAATATATTAGTTCCAAATAAATATTGTGGATTAATATAATTGGATTAATTATTTAAGTCCAAACATATATGGATTTAATTAAAGTCTACTTTTATTGGGCTAGCCCATTGATTTGAGCTACAAATGATGAACTCACTTTACTAAGCCCAAGATATTATCATATTCTACAGGCCCAAATAAATTCCACGTGTCAAATGATGTGGCATGCCAAGTCAACTGAAGGAGTCGATAGAACCATGCCACATGTCAAAATAATGCAGCAGGCCCAATAAAATCAAAGCTCATAAAAGGCGCCACGTCACTTAAATTTATTAGTCAAAGGAAGTCCATCTTTATCATGACTCTTCCTTTTCCACAACTATAAATAGGGGTCTCATAATTCAGAAAGAGGGGACCCCAGAACTCTATAAAGTAGAAAGAGAAAGCTCGTGGATCAAACACTACAATTTCTCTAAAAAGCTCAAGCATTCAAATCAAGTTCATCAAGATTCAAGATCAATACCACAATATTCAAGAACAAGCTCCAAAGACCTTGAATTCAAGAACAAGTCAATATCAAGACTCTCAAATTAACAAATCAAGTTCAAATTCAAGATCAAGCTTTAAGCCCTTGAATTTATATTTGAAAAGCAAATCAGAGGATTCATAGAGATTGTAACACTCACATTAAAATCAATAAATCGATTGTTGCAGTATTTTTCTTATCTCAGTTATTATTTTTGATCGCAAAAATTTTATTGTTCAACAAATTCTAGCACACCTAGTGGGACAATCTCTTCCTCTCATCTCAACTTTTTAGACTTCGAAGATTAGAACATCAAAATGACTTCCAAGAAGATCAACTCTCAATAAACTGCTTCTAAGGCTACTAATTCAAGATTCTCTGCCGAACTAGAAAGTATCCTTGGTGTTACTTTCGAAAGTTTAGGAGCTATCACAAAGAGCAAGGCAGGCTTGCTAGGATAATAAACACATCCAGTGTCATTCGTGCCAACTCTAGTTTTTGGATCTTCAACTCCAAAAGGAGTGAAGTCCAATACAAGTGCATCAGTAGGAGGAAGTACTGTCGCAGAATCATTTAAGAAGACTCTAGATCTACTTGAGCATTTCGGTTCTAAATACTCTAGCGCCAAGAGCAATGGTCGTTCCATAAATGCGTCATCTCCACTTATACTACATAAGTTGAGCACTTCAAAGATCAACTTATGCGATAATCCATGTTACTCTCCAACGTATCCAGTGATCATGCAAGAAATGGTGACTAATGCCTCGTCTATGGAGAGCAGCTTGCAAATCTGATAAAGGCAATTGAAGGCCTGACCAAATATGTTCAGAATTAAGATGCTAGGATTGATAAGATAATAGATAGGGTGGAAGGCCTGATAGATGGAGAATCTATCCATGCACCGGGAAAATCTACATAGGATCATGAGACTGAACATCATGTGAAGCAAACATCACTGGCTAAAGAGGTACGAGTTTCTTCTGAGAGGATGATCCCGATTGAGCAATTGAAGGAAATCATTGAAGGGACCCTCAAAGAAAAGTATGATTTTGTCACCAAGTCTTCCCTTGCGTAATCCAAGCCCTAAACTGCAAGGATACATAGCCTAAAAGTGCCTGCCGGCTATCAACCCCCCAAATTTTAACAATTTAAGGGCAAAGGGAACCCAAAACAATATGTTGCACACTTACTTGAGACATGTAATAATGCAGGAACTTATGGTGACTATCTTGTCAAACAGTTTGTTCATTTCCTAAAGGGAAACATCTTTGATTGGTATACGGATCTCGAGCCTAACTCTATCGATAGTTGGGAGCAATTGGAGCATGAGTCCCTAAATTAATTTTACAGTACAAGGTGTACGGTGAGCATGGTAGAGCTCACAAATACTCGGCAAAGAAGAGATGAGCCAGTCATTGAATTCATCAATCGATGGAGAAATACAAGCCTAAACTACAAAGATAGGCTTAGTGAAGCTTCCGCAATAGAGATGTGCATCCAAGGAATGTACTGGGAGCTTCTCTACATCTTGCAAGAAATTAAACCAAAATCCTTTGAAAAGTTAGCTACTCGTGCTCATGACATAGAGTTGAGTATGTCTTCTACTGGAAAGGGAGGAGCACTTATCCATGACCCTCGAAGGGGAAAGGATAAGCTGGAATCCAAAAGATGGGGTAAGTTTGTCCCCAAAAATGACAACAAGGAGTCCATGAATATTGATGTGTCTCCTGTGAAGGTCACCACAAAGGTGAGCAAGAAGCAAAGTGTGAAGATGACTTCTGGAGCACGTCCAAATCAGAAAACTTTAAAAGAGATGCAAGAAAAGGAATATCTCTTCCTTGATTCTGATGTTGCTGAGATTTTTGATGAACTCCTTGAGCTTAAGCTCATTGAACTCCCAGAGATGAAGCATTCCAATGAAGCTGGGAGGACGAATGACCCTAATTATTGCAAATATCATAGGCTCATAAGTCACCCTCTGGAAAAGTGCTTTGTCTTTAAAGATAAAGTCATGTAACTATCAAGAGAGAAGAAGATCTTCTTCGATGATGAGATGACCAGTTCTCATCAAATATCTATCACATTTGGCTCATTTGATCTATTTTAAATATATGTCGAAGAGCATACTGATAAAATATTAGATCCTGACAGGTCTTCAGTTAATAAAGGCGATGATAAAGGTTGGACTCTGGTGACCAGGCGCAGACACAAGAGGACAAGTCTGCGAAAAGAATCGGCCGAGCAGCTAACGAAAAGGAGAATAGTGAAGAAACTAAGGAAACAGAAGCTGGTTGAACTTCCAAAAAGGGCGACCATCACAGAGCTTCATCTTAAGAAACCATGGTGTCTAGTAACATTGGAGGAATTCTTACCAAGTTGGTTTCGTACGAAGACTGCTCGAATCAACCTTGAGGCCTCTTCTTTTAATACTGCCAAAGAGAGGGCAAAGGGTGAGAAATCTACCAATAGAAGTTCCTTCATCTTTTGAAAATCTTGCTAAAACTCTTGACGAAGAGGCACATGTATGTGATACAAAAATCACATTCACAAATAACGATCTTCTGCTTGGTGAGGCCCTACATAAACGTCACTTATACATGGTGGGTTAAATTTTAGGAAAGAAGATCAATAGAATCATGATAGATGAGGGATTTGGATTCAATATCCTGCCTATCCACACAATGAAAAAACTTAGCATCACTACTGATGAACTGGACGAGAGTAGTATAATGATCCAAGTCTTTAACTAAGGGGGCCAGAGGGCCATGGTATCTATCAAGTTGGGGATTCATATGGTTGATTTTCAATTAAACGTATTGATGCATGTGGTCGATGCCAAGACTTCATACAATATATTGCTAGGTAGGCCTTAGGTGCACGGGAACAAAATTATCTCATCCTCCTACTATCAATTCTTGAAGTACCTTGAAGGTGGAGTGAAAAGAAAGATAGTAGCTGATGATAAGCCATTCACTGAAGTTGAGTCACATTTTGCCGATGCAAAATTCTACTTAAAGAATTATGTTGTAAATAAGAAAGGGGTTGAAGATGTCACCAAGACCAAGTGTGATGATCATGCATCTAAGAAGTTTGTTGTGACTGTTGAAAAATTCGCCACCAAGAAGCCTCTCTCCACTTCAAATAAAGAAAGTGTTGCTCTTATGAAAAAAAAGGCAACTCTTGTTCTTCGCTACGTACCGAAGGTAAAGAAAAAGAAAGATCCCATCGTATTCCCAAGATAATGTGCTAAAGTGGTTAACTTTACCTATCAGGAAGATTGATGCAATAAATCCATCCTCAAGACTTCTTGAAGAGTTTGTGGCTTAAAATTTGCCACAAGATATGACACTCCCTACGAAGCGTATGAAAGAAGGCTTTGACCCAAATGCATATAAGCTATTTGTAAAGGCTTGATACAATCCTAATGAGCCATCAAGGTTGGGAAAACTTCCATCAGAGGGTACAACTAAGAAAGAATGTAAAGACCTAGGATACACGCAGCCACCTCCAATTCGCATCTTCATAAGAAGGACGGTCAATAATTACATCACCGTGGAAGAAGAATCTATGCTGCTAATAAAAGACCCTCTGTATTTGACCAACTTAGAGGGTCAACTGCAAGAACTTCTGTGTTTCAAAGGTTGGGACCTTTGAATAAGAATAAAAGCAACAAGCATAAGAGGAGTCGTAAAAGCATGATAATGCACTCTTCACTTAAAATACAGAAGGATTTCCAAAGTTTGATTCCTTTTAGAATAAAGCGATAGAAAGAACTAGCAGTTTCATGCAATGAGATGCTAAAAGCAAAGGCACATACTGTGATTTATACCAAGCAACTCGAAGAAAATGAAGAGAGTGTTGGCTCCTCATATCATGTCATGACCCAGACAAGAAAGATGTCTCATCTCAAATAAAGGTTGATAAAGAGATAGAAGATGCCTTTTGGTGTTATCATATATCCATCAATGACGATGATCCTCAAGAGGAGAAAGATGTTGGAGATGCTCCATCGCAACTTGAAGAAGGAGTAAAGGCCATAATAGATCCCTTGAAGGAAGTTAATCTTGGAATCGATGAAGACCCAAGACCAACTTACCTGAGTAAGTTTCTAGAAGTGGAGGAAAAAATTGCTTATACGAACATACTCAAAGAATATATGGATGTCTTCTCCTGGAGCTATAAGGAAATGCCTGGCTTAGATTCAAAATTAGCGATCCATCAGTTGGGGGTCAAGAATAGTGCCCGTCCTGTTAAGCAAGCCCAAAGACGCTTTAGGCCGGAGTTAGTTACTTTGATTGAAAATAAAGTTAACAAACTCATTGAAGTGGGATTTATTCATGAAGTCAAATATCCCATATGGATTTCAAGTATTGTTCCAGTACAAAAGAAGAAAGGCCAAATTTGAGTTTGTGTTGACTTTCAGGATCTCAACAATGCCTGCCCTAAGGATGACTTTCCAATCCCTATACCAGTGTTGATAATTGATGCCACAACTGGTTATGAAGCAATGTCCTTCATGGATGGTTCATCCGGATACAATTAAATCTGTATGGCGCCAAAGGATTAAGAACTCACTGCATTTCATATGCCCAAAGGTATTTATTGCTATAAGGAGATGCCTTTTGGTTTAAAGAACGTTGGTGCCACTTATCAAAGGGCTATGCAAAACATCTTTGATGGCCTGCTCCATAAAAATATTGAATGCTACGTGGATGATCTAGAGGTGAAGTCAAGAAAGAGAGACGACCACTTAAAAAACCTAAGAATGGTATTTGAGTTACTTCGAAGATACCAACTTAGGATGAATCTGTTGAAGGGTACCTTTGGAGTTACTTCTGGAAAGTTTCTTGGCTTTGTGTGACACCAAGGAATTGAAATTGATCAAGACAAGGTCTATGCAATTTTGAATATGCCCGAGCCTTGAAATATTCATAATTTAAAAAGCCTTCAAGGAAGTCTAGCATATTTAAGGAGGTTCATCTCAAACCTGGTTAGAAAATGTCAACCATTTAGTCATCTCGTGAAGAAGGATACTCCCTTTGAATGGGACCAAGCTTGTAGTAATGTCTTTGAAAGTATCAAATCATACTTAATGAAGCCACCAGTTCTTGCGGCACCCATACCTGGGAAACCATTGATACTCTATATTGCGGTATAAGAGAGGTCAGTTGGAACACTACTGGCTCAAGAAAATAGTGAAGGCAGAGAAAACTCTCTTTACTATTTAAGCAGAATGATGACGCCGAATGAACTAAAGTATTCTCCAATTGAAAAGTTATGTTTGGCATTAGCCTTCTCGATTCAAGAGATGAAGCACTACTTTCAGGCTCATATTGTTCGTCTTGTGTCTAGGGAAAATCCCATCAAGTTTGTAATGTCGAAACCAGTCCTTAGTGACCGACTTGCAAGATGGTACCTTCAATTTCAACAGTTTGAGATTGTGTACATTCCCCAAAAGGCTGTAAAGAGACAAGCATTAACTGATTTTTTGGTAGATCACCTGATACCTAATTATTGGGAATTGAGTGATGAACTTCCTTATGAAGATGCAATGGTTATTGAAGATAGACCCTCATGGAAGATGTATTTTGATGGTGCCACACATCGAGATAGAGCTGGTGCCGGTGTAGCGTTCGTCACTCTACAAGAAGAGGTCATCCCATACTCTTTTACCCTTACAAACCATTGCTATAATAATGTTGTTGAATATCAATCTTTAATATTGGACTTGAGATAGCAGTTGAAATAAAACAACTGCAATTACAAGTCTTTGGTGATCCCAATTGGTGATCAAGCAGCTTTTGGGAAGCTATGAAGTTAGAAAGCCTGAGCTACGACCATATCATGACTATGCACAGAATTTGATGGGGTGGCTTGGAGAAGTAACCCTCTAACATGTGACAAGGAGATAAAATAAGCAAGATGATGCCTTAGCTTCTTTAGCCTCAACCCTAACTCTTCCAAATCAAACGCGAGTTACTATCCGCCAAGAATGGGTAGTACCGCCATCAAATGAGGATGTTGAAAACAAGGTTGAATACCTCACTGCTGTTTCTGAAGCTATAAAATAAGATTGGTGAAAAACTATCTTTGATTACTTATGTTATGGGATACTTCCAGAGGATCTAAGGAGAAGGACTGACATTCGTTATCGCGGACCTCGCTTCCTTTACTATAAGGACACACTGTACAGAAGATTATTCGAATAAGTACTCTTACAGTGTTTGGGAGAGAAAAAAATAATTCAAGCTTTGCAAGAAGCGCACTCGGGAGTTTATGGATCATGTCAGTCTGGACCAAAGCTCTATTTTCACATTAAAAGAATGGGATATTATTGGCCAACAATGGTGAAAGATTGCTTGGACTATGCTAGAAGATGCAAACCTTGTCAATTCCATGCAAATTTCATACATCAACCTCCAAAGGTACTATATACAACTATAACATCTTGTCCATTCAATGCTTGGGGAATGGATGTTGTTGGTCCACTACCAAAATCTTCTGGTGGACACTTATACATCTTGGCCACGACAGATTACTTCTCAAAGTGGGTTGAAGCTATTGCTCTTAAGGAAGTAAAGAAAGAAAATATTACAAACTTTATCCGAGTGAATATCATCTATCGCTTTGGAATCCCTCAATATATAATAACGGACAATGGCAAGCCGTTTGATGACAAACTGATGAATAAGATTTGTGATCTCTTTGGCTTCAAGCAACGCAAGTCTTCTATGTATCATGTTGCCGCCCACGGTCTAGATGAAGCCTTCAATAAGACTTTGTGCAACTTGTTGAAGAAAGTTGTCTCCAAATCCAAATGAGACTGTCATGAACGAATGGAAAAAGATCTATGGGAATATAGAACAACTTACCGCACACCAACGCAAGCAACCCCATATTCGCTTGGTTTTGGAGTTGAAGCCGTCCTGCCACTTGAGTGTTAAATACCTTCTTTGAGACTGGCTATTCAAGAAGGGCTCACTGATGAAGAAAATTCTAAGTTGCGTCTTGTGGAGTTAGAAGCTCTTGATGAGAAGAGACTAGAGGCTCAACAAAATCTTGAATGTTAGCAAGCCTATTTATCTCGTTCCTTTAACAAAAGAGTTTTCTTGAGGTGCTTCCAAGTTGGAGATCAAGTTCTTATAGTAAGAAGGCCCGTTATCACTTCTCATAAGTCTGGGGGCAAATTCACCACAAAGTGGGATGGACCATATGTCATACAAGAGGCATATTCAAACAGTGCTTACAAGCTTGTCGATGCAGATGGCGTGAGGGTTGGCCCCATCAACGCCAAGTTCTTAAAGAAGTACTATCCTTGAAGAAAGATAACACACCATAAGGCACGAGTATAAACTGCATATACACTCCTTAAGGTACGAGTATAAACTACATGTACACTCCTTAAGGCACGAGTATAAACTGCATGTACACTCCTTAAGGCACAAATATAAACTATATGTACACTCCTTAAGGCACGAGTATAAACAGCATGTACACTTCTTAAGGCACGAGTATAAACTGCATGTACACTCCTTAAGGCACGAGTATAAACTGCATATCCACTCCTGGCCCACAAGAGTATAAACTGTGTACGGCTAAAAAAAAATGAAAATCCGCTAGGTTGAAAACCTCGAAAGAGGCGGCCTAGGAAAAAGTTAGGACACAAAAAAAAACACTTACCCAGAACTATGTTGTGACTTGATCCTCTTCATTGAGGTACATAGTGCTTGGAATTTCATTCTGAGTTCAGTTGCATGAGTATATGTTCCTGTAGTATCTACCATATGGATACCAAGTATGTAAATATTCTAATTAAATTTTGGACTCACTCCACATATTGATGGCTCAATGGGGGCAAACTCCAATGAAATATGAGCTTCATTCACATAACATAAAGTCTCCAAAATCCCCAAATTTGGAAGTTAAACCACTTAAAATGCCAAATTTGGGAGTGAAAGTTGACAAAATTTACAAGTCTTCAAATCAAGGCCTCTCACGGGTTTATCCTTAAAAGGACCTAAAAATTTCCATGCCTTAAAGTGGACAAAATTTATCTCTTTACACCTTAAGTTGGCCTGTAATGGGTTTATCCTTAAAAGGATATCAAAATTTCCATGCCTTAAGGTGGAAATGATTTTTCCCTTTGTGCCTTAAGCTGACCTATAACGAGTTTATCCTTAAAGTATATTGAAATTTTCATGCCTTAAGGTGGACAAGATTTGTCCCTTTAAACCTTAAGTTTATCCTTAAAAGGGCCCATACTTAGAGAAGACCATTGCATAAATACATCGGTGAAAAAGGCCCATACTTAGAGAATACCATCGCATAAATACATTGGTGAAAAGGGCCCATACTTAAAGAAGATCACTGCATAAGTGCATCGATAAAAGGGTTCATACTTAGAGAGACCATTGCATAAATGCATTAGTAAAGGGCCCATACTTAAAGAAGACCATTGCATAAATGCATTAGTAAAGGGCCCATACTTAAAGAAGACCATTGCATAAGTGCATCGATGAAAGGGCCCATACTTAAAGAAAATCATTCCGTCTTCAAGCAAAGTCTTTCGATCTTAAGATGACGGAGGCGAAGTTAAGCTCTCGCACCTTAAGCCGGCTAATTATTGCAGTCATTTGGTCTTAAGGTGACAGAGGTGAAGTTAAGCTCTCGCTACCTTAAGCTGGTCAATTATCACATAAGTCTTTTGGTCTTAAGGTGACAGAGACGAAGTTAAACTCTCGCCACCTTAAGCCATCCAATTATTGCATAAGTATTTCGATCTTAAGGTGACAGAGGCAAAGTTAAACTCTCACCACCTTAATTCGGCCAATTGTTGCATATTTTTATTTGTTTCAACCCTGCAAAAAGAGGGGGGACTAGAAAGAAAGTAAAAAAAAACACAAATAGAAAGGATGTTACCTGTCAGAGAGTTGCGATCTTAAAAGTTGTATATCACCAACTTGATTGAGATAAGATGCCTTGATGAGAATAAATCCCTCAAAATCGAGTTTGAAGCAATCAAAACTCCCTTTGATGGTGATGGTCCTACATCAAGATTAAATTATTTGGTGAGGTGATGCAAATCTGGAATCCTCTGTCGGACAGCATATAAAGATCGACTTCAAAAAATCATCTAGAACAATCCAAAAATTATTAAAATCCAAATTTTGGATATGTTATACATGCATGTTTACGGCATCTATCGGATTAAGCGTATCATAATTTCAATACTCTCACATTGAGATATAATTTATTTGGTGATGCTGCGTAAATCTGAATGTTGATGCATCAAAACTAGATGTTGATTTTGGGATAACATCTGAAAATATCTCAATTTTATTTAATTATGAATTTTGGATATGTTATATATCTTTGTGTCTAGTTTCACTATAATCAAGTGGCTTGTGATTTAATCCTTCCTACTTCAAGATATGAAAGTTTTAGTAAAGACGCGCATATCTGAAATTTTCAGCATGATAAAATTTAGGGCTAAATTCAAAAAATTATCGAGAATTATATTGAAGGAATTTAAAGCTGAATTTTTGATATGTTATAGATATCGAAATTTTCTGTAATATCAAACGGTTCATAATTTCAATATTCCTACAACTAGACATGATTTTTTTACCACAAACACATTGTGCTGAAAAAAAAGTGACGAAAATAAGAGAAAAGTAGGAGGGAAAGAAATTACCTCAGTATTGTTAATGGCTTGAAAAACCCTAAAATTGATATTGAGAAAGTGGGGAACTACCTCCTTTTATAGAGTTGTACGATGGATGTTTTCTTCTCCAATATAAGTTCAGATTGGAATAACTTCTATCTCCAAATTTAAATTGGAGATTGTTTCCTTCTCCCATACAAATTTAAATTAGAGGTTATTTCCTTCTCCCATACAAATTCAAATTGGAGATTGTTTCCTTATCCCATAGAAAATCTAATTGGATGTTATTTCCTTCTCCCATACAAATTCAAATTGGTTGTTTCCTTCTCCCATACGAATTCAAATTGGAGTTTTTTTATTTCTCCGATCTAAGTTCAAATCAGAAGAGTTTTATTCCTGATTAAGTAAGGCAATGAAAAAGTCTTCCAAAATCTGTTTGAAATTGGATATCATGTCTCACCAACAGGTCTTAAGTGTAGAGATTCATGAAAAAAAATAAGAGAGTTTTGAGAGGCAATATCAATATGGTTCGGCTTTAATTTTTTTGAATGGGGTATTCATATGTATGAAAATCGTTGAAGCACGAAGGAAATAAGTTTAAATAATCATACTTCAAGGCTAGTCTCCAAAATATTAAATATCTCGACAAGTCTTGAAGTAGGGGGCATTTGTGGAAGATGCAATTATGAAGATTTAAATCCGTAAAAAATTTGGATTATATTAAATTCAAAATATATTAGTTTCAATAAATATTGTGGATTAATAGAATTGGATTAATTATTTAAGTCCAAACATATATGAATTTAATTAAAGTCCATTTTTTATTGGGCTAGCCCATTGATTTGGGCTACAAATGATGAGCCCACTTTGCTAAGCCCAAGATATTGTTATATTCTATAGGCCCAAATAAATGCCACGTGTCAAATGACATGGCATGCCAAGTCAAGTGAAGGAGCCAATAGGAACATGCCACATGTCAAAATAATGCAGCAGGCCCAATAAAATCAAAACCCATAAAAGGCGCTATGTCATTTGAATTTGATTGGTCAAAGGAAGTCCATCTTCATCATGAATCTTTCTTTTCCACAACTATAAATAGTGGTCTCATAATTCAGAAAGAGGGGACCCCAGAACTCTAACAAGTAGCAAGAGAAAGCTCGTGGATCAAACGTCACAATTTCTCTAAAAAGCTCAAGCATTCAAATCAAGTTCATCAAGATTCAAGATCAGGACCGCAATATTCAAGAACAAGCTCCTAAGCCCTTGAATTCAAGCACAAATCAAGATCAAGTCTCTCAAATCAACAAATAAAGTTCAAATTCAAGATCAAGCTTTAAGCCCTTGAATTTATATTTGAAAATGCGAATCAGAGGATTCAAAGAGATTGTAATACTCGCATTAAAATCATGGATCTTTCATGGACAACATGATCTTCTCAAAGTCAAGTAATACCATATCATCAGATCGGCATTCATTACTGCAAAATCTGTATTCTCTGCTCAATCACAAACAATTTGCAATATTATATTTAGCACACATATAATTACTTTTAGAAAAATATATGATTGAGTATATTTATATTTATACTAGTCAAGTGTACATGTTTTGCACGTGTGTCTTGTGTTGATAAATATAATTATATAAAAAATAATTATTAAAAAATAGCAATTGAGTTAAAATAAACGTTGTATCTATTTAAAAGATATAATTTGACACTATAAGTGTTTCATCTTAATCAATAAAATAATATATAAAATAAAAAATTTAATGAATTAAAAATTTTTTCTCACCAAAGAAAAAAATATAGAGAAAAATTAAGCCGCAAAGGAGCATTTGTTGTACATATAGGCCATATTAATTAAAACATAAATATTATTAGTATTTTATGATCCAATTTAGGGTTGAGACTAATATTCATAATATAAAATATAACATAAAGAGAGAAAAAGGTCAGAAAATTAGGAAAACACTATAAAAAAAATACTTTGTAAGAATATATTGTTATCTTTCGATCTTGTCCAACATCACTCATTTATCTTGCTACAACTAATGATTGTACATGGACAAACTTTTTACTTTCTTCAATTACTCAAAGTTAATATTGTATATATTTTTAATAAAAGAATGTACATAATTAGATGTAAATATTTGATGATGTACACTTATGACAACATCATGATGCATATTAAAAGAATTATACTTAAATTCTTTGTGACTAATCAAGGGACCCACAAATTCGGTCAACAAATACCTACTAAAGTAGTATTTTTTTAGTACTAAAATTCATATTTGGTTACGTCTTTTTACATAAAAGATTAATCTATTATTACTTCCCCAAATATGAATTAATAACTGAAAGTTAATAGTAATTTTAATTATATTTAAATAAGGAAAGATTATAATCAAATTTTAACGGGACACCTAAAATATTATAAATTAATTAAATAATAATTTAGTAAATGGTAAATGATAATTTTGTCTATTATGGAGTCTTTTAATGAAGGGCAAAAAATTCAAATCACTTTTCCAAAGATCTTCACACTCTTAATATATTATTATTATTATTATTATTATTATTATTATTATTATTATTATTATTATATACACTAATTTAGTGTACGTACTTTGCACATGAGTTTCACATCGAGTATTACAAAAGTTTTTTTCCATCAGGTGAAAGAAATTGCAGTGAAGACTCTTTGAATCTTATTTGGTCCTAAATATTAGGACTATGAGTTTAGAAGAAAATAATATTGTAGTTTTAAAATTTTTAATTTTATTATGTAGCAGTTTCCGTATAAATATCGTAAACATTCTTGTTATATATAAGGTAAAATATTAATTGATTAAGAAGTGTTAAATATTATGATTTTTCACCCGAATCAAATAAATTTTTTAATTAATTTGAAAGTCCTACAATAATTATTTTTTTTCCTTTTCAAGCATAGTTTTTTTCTTAAAAATTTGTGCGAGACTTATTTTTAAAACTTTCACATATTTAGGCCCCGTTTGATCATTAAAATAATATTTTTCTGATGTTAAAGTTGTTGTATTTGGCAACAACAACAATATACCCAGTATATTCCCACCAAGTGGGGTCTGGGGAGAGTAAGTATATGCAGTCCATACCGCCTAGTACTTAATTCCTTTTAGATATGAAACTCTTTTTTCTCTTGCTATTGACCTATGAAATTTTTTATCAAATTTTGTCACTTTTGAGTTCCTTAGACAGTTTAATTAAAACAATTTGAGAAAATAAGTAAAAAGATAGTTTTATCTATTATAAAGTGTTTTAATGAAGGAAAAAAATTTAATTATTTTTCTAATGTATTAAACTCAATCAATAATTAAAGAGTTTTTTGTTTGTTCAACTTTATTATGCGATAAAATAACCCTCAAAAATATTTTTCTCTCAAAAATTTGGTCAAATACCTTGATTTTAAGATAAATATTTTTTGATGTTTCAAAAACTCGATTAAACAACTATAAAGGAAGGAATGCTGAAAGTGTTCAAATATTTGATCTAAAACGAAAGACGAGAAAATTGAAGGAAAGGTGTCTTTTAAGTCTTGAATGAAGGATTGATGACATTGACCAACTTAAAGGGTCAAACATCATTAAGAAACTTGATTAAGTTAATTATGAACTTGATTAATATTTTCAAAACATTCTAATGTTTTTAAAAATACAAATCAACCTACAACCCTCTTCAATCCAAATCAATCAGTCCCTCTCCTCTCTCTCTCTCTCGACAGCTTCTCTCAACTCTCTCCCAACCAACAGTTCTGCAAAATTCTCCCTTTAATCCCCGACAACTTCAACCTCTGGCAAAAAATAGTCGGGCGAGTTCCCTTTCAACTTTCAACTGCCAATCAACGTGAAGACTTCTCCGGCGACAACAACTTCGAGTTCTTCATCGTCCCATTTTCTTTTTCACAGGTAAAAAATTATAAAGAAATAGAGGAACTTGAGCCAACTACTCTTCTAGTATTGAAATGTGGACTAAATAAAATCCTAATTTCTGGAATTTCTTCTTCTTGTTGTCGTACTGTTGATTCGGATTTGTTGGTGATTTTTGTTCACAGTTGTTGTTCTTAGTGTGTGTGATATGTTGGTGTTGCTGGATTGATTTGTTGTTTGTCTTGGTAAAAATGGTGTTGCAACAGATGAAACATCTGATGCAACAGATGAAGACATCTAATGCAACAGATGAACAATCTAATAGATCATTCATCTGTTGCGACAGACGACTCTTCTATTTAGAAGAAGTCTAAACAATATTGATCCAATAGATAACTCATTTTGCAACATATAAGTGATATGTTTCAACAGTTTAGTGATCTATTTTTATTATCTCCAACAGTTTACTCATCCGTTGTAACTGGTTAGTTATATGTTGCAACAGATAACATATCTGGTGCAACAAATTAGTGATCTTTTTTTATAGTTTACAACAAATTACTCATCCATTGCAACAGGTCAGTTATATATTGCAATAGATAACATACTTGGTGCAATAGATTAGTGATATATTTTTATGGTTTCCGATAGATTACTCATCTGTTACAACAGGTTGGTTATATGTTGCAATAGATAAACTACCTGGTGCAACAGATTAGTGATCTATTTTTGGTTTCCAATGGATTACTCATCCATTGCAATAGATTGGTTATATATTGCAATAGATAAACTACATGGTGCAACAGATTTGGGATCTATTTTTATGGTTACCAACGGATTGCTCATCCTTGTAACAAGTTGGTTATATGTTGCAATAGATAAACTACTTGGAGCAACAGATTAGTGATCTATTTTTACTATTTTCAATGGATTACTCATCCTTGCAATAGGTTGGTTATATGTTACAAAAGATAAACTACCTAGTACAACAGATTAGTGATCTATTTTTATAGTTTCCAATGATTAACTCATCTGTTGCAACGGGTCGGTTATATGTTGTATCAGATAAAATACCTGGTGCAACAAATTAGTGATCTATTTTTATTGTTTCCAATGGTTTACTCATCCATTGCAACAGGTAGGTTATATGTTGCAACAGATAACATACCTGGTACAATAGATGTGTGGTCTATTGGAATTGTTATTTTATCGTTGTGCATGTTAGATTTACTATTATCCTTTTTAATGATGCATTAATCAAATTATAATATATTTTATGTTCTTGATAATTTAAGATAATATGGCTCCCAAAAGAAGAAACTGAATGAAGTCCAAGTAAAGGAATAAGTGCAGCAGCTCGACTACATCCACCATTCTATGAGCTTACTTTATAAGTGTTATCTCAGTCAGGAGCAGAAGATAATGAACACAGGGAGGAGGAATGTCTCAAAAGAGATGATACAACTACTAAATCCCTTTTGCCGAATAGTTGGTCAAAACCTTTAGCATTGATCGTTATCCTGTGAGAATGCAGTGCGATGGTGCCACAGATTTAACGGATGATTTTGTGGTTAAGTCATCCATAGGAAAATCTTTCGACCCCTTCAGAAAAATACTTTGAGAACAAAAATTGGATTCTTATTTCAGGGAAAGCTTCTTTGGGCAATATCTTTATTTGTCGGAGGACAATAATGCTCGTTTCCAGATGAAAATAGTATACGATCTTCTCAAGCATAGGTTTATGTATGAAACAAAGACAAGATGGATAAGGTGTGGATAAATTACTGTGGCATGCCTGTTTATTTTGGTTGGAAGGAGTTTACCATAGTTACCGGACTAAAATGTTATCCTCCTTCTCCTTCTCAAGTTATACCTACTCTGACCCAAAAAAAAATCACCCTGCATACCCAAAAAAGGCAAAGGCAAGTCGATTGATTGTGAGGACCTGGTGTCCATTATTGGTCCAAGCTTCAAAAATAAAAATTTAATAGAAGCATTGAAAGGTAAAGGACTCTCAAAGAAGTACAAGCAATCATTGTGCTTGGTTTGGTCTGTACATAATATTCTTTGGGCGAGAGACATTAACAACAACATAAGCCCCCATTTAATAAATCTCTCTGAGGATCTTGAGGCATTTAACAGCTATCGTTGGGGTTATAAAAGCTTCAAATGACTGTTCGATATTTGTTGACTCCGTTAACGCCAAAGACAATCAACTTATATGGCTTTTCATGGGCCTTCAGGGTAAATATTTCTTTTATTATGATATGATTCATCATTTTTTATTCAATAATGCTTTTGATTTATTGGAGTTATGTTATAGGCTTGGGCATTTGAAGTCATTCCTTATTTGAGACAACAAGTGAACTACCAGAAAGAAGTTTTCTGTCCAAGAATTCTAGATGGTTGTCGGTCAAAACTGATAAAAATATAAAATTTATAGATCTTTTCAACCCCCCGAAGGAAGCAGTAAGTCCAATTCTAATCAAGTTTTTATTTTAACTAATGATTATTTTAAATGATTTCATCATCAGTCTAATATATGTACTGATTTATTTTAGATTGTTCATCCGTGGCTTGTTCTGACCAACCGAGAGTTGAAGATGTCATTTTTTATTACTTTACAGTCTATGCAAACTTTATCGAACCCTAAGGTCGTTGATGGAATAAAAATGGAACTGTTTGGAGCAACAACCATCAGAAGAAAAATAATTTTGGAGGGTGGGCTTGTTGGTGTTGATGATGGTAGTGGTAGTGGTGTTGCTGTTGGGGCTAATGATGCTCCTCTTATAATTTTTGAAACAAAACACCATTATGATTATGATCATACTAGTTGTACAGATTTTTGTACAGATTTTGCCACATCTAGCGAATGTTCTGCATGCAAATGTCAAGACTGCAAGGCGAAACACAATGGAGTGATTAATGTTATTAATGCACTAATTGCTTTTGTAAGGAAAATGGCATCTACGAGGGGTGTCATTCCATCAAAGCGGATTTCATATCCATACACTCCACTAGAGATCAAGGTGGCTAAGAAGAGAAGGAAAGATACTTCCAAGGCATCATCAAGCATCGAAAAAAGCAAAATTACAATGCCTCTGTCTTTGCCTTGCACCATTGTTCAGTGTGCAAGGGCCACAAAAGAGTAGCATGAGCTAAAGAAGGTGAATATACATCATCTGTTCCAACAAACAAATAGGCACATATCTGTTTCAACAGCTGATACATCTGCTAAAAATTATCAAATAGATATATACATCTGTTGCAATTGTTGTCTAACCTGTTGCATCAGATGTGTTATCTGTTGCAATAGATAAGTCTTATGTTGTAACAGATGGTTCATCTATTCGAAATTATCGTACTGCTTTGATTTACCTATTCGAATTCATCCGAACAGATGATCTATCTGTTACAACATAAAGCTCATTTGTTGCAACAAATGGACAATCTATTGTATATCTATAATTAGCATTGACAATTTTTGGCTTTCCGGGTAGATGTCACAGTAGAAGCCACTATTGAAGAGCATAATATCACAGTTGATAATCCATCAACTGCTTGTAAAGAAGAAAAAAAAGTGAAGTCTGTCAGTTCGGGAGAACGGAAGAATTACCCGTTTGAAGGGTCCAACATCTCGGACGAGGCTTCAAAAAAACTAACACAGTTGATCAATGACTATTTAGAATGGATTGCCGATGGGCTGTTAAAGCATCATGCCGACAGGTACATAAATTAATTTTTAAAAATATTGGTTTATATGATTCTTGTTGTAAGAACGTGACATTAACACATATAAATCATCATGTAGAAAATAAAATGTCAACCGCTACAAAGTAAACAAATTGAGTCTTGGTTTCAATATGTTCGACTTTCTTGTTGCACATCTCGAAATGAAGAATTGGTTCTATTTGATGTCACAGCCCCAAACTTGCTGGAATGATGAGGTTTAAATGTCATACATATTACTATTAATTAATACTTTATTTAATTGCATCTGCGTATTAATTTTTTCGTCACGCAATTGAAATGTTTGATAATATGTGCAGCACATCGATGTCATTTTTTACTACCTCCGAAAGAAATCCAAGTTGTAAATAGAAGAATAATACAGCTACACGATAGGTAATTATTTGTACAAAGTTTACATCAATAATGCCTACGATAGGTATTGTCAACAACAACCAGAAGTTTCTCAAAATAAGGGATGCTTAATCAACATCATCAAAGGTTTTAGCATTCCGCCTGACTTACCTTGGTATTTGGTCGATGAAGTGTACATCCCAATCAATTGTGGTGATGAATTTCCTTGGGTGTTGGCTGTCGTCGTTCTAAAGAGAGTTGCATCTGAGTTTATGACTCGATGTCGTGAAAGAGACATTTCGGGATGCCGTTTGAGATATAAAAGTTGGCCAAAACATTTCCTACTTACCTTGATATGAGTGGCTTTTTGGACCAAAAGATTTGTACTGATTGGTCGACGATTGAAGCATACCGGGATAAAATGGGTAATCCATTTGATGTACAATATGTTGAAGTAATTTCTCAACAAACCATTGGTAGCCTGTAAGTTTAAGTGTCATAATTTAGTTTCATTTCACAAATTTCACAATGCTTGCATGAACGGCAAGATATGGGTTATCTATTTTTTTTAAAACGCAGGAATTGCGGTTTTTTTGTTTCCCCGTATGCCGAGTATTTGAGCTATGGATTACAAGTACCAAATGATGGACTTGATGCCAAATTACTCTGTAAAGAATATGATTCTCTTTTATGGAAATATGAAGAAGCAAAAGCTCAAAAGTCATATGCAAGCGACATTAAAGATCCATGACAACCAAAGCCGAATTCCACAACACCGGATGAAGAACAACTTGTCCATATTGAGTAGATCTTTATATCTTGATTTCGTCAATGTAATAACCTATCCTCCTTGGTTTAACTTGTTGATTTATTTGTAGAGTAGATCATTTATACCCATAATGATTTTTTTACATTTCATTTATTTGTTGAGTTATTTCATGTAATTTTCGAAGGTTTCAACTTATTTTATGTTGTCTATGAATATAATTTAATCCTTAGTTTTGAACATGTTAATTGAAATGGAATACTAGATTCAAATATCTCAATAGATAATACATCTGCTACAATAGACGACATATCATATCAAATAGATTTAGCTATATGTTACAACATGAGATGCAATACGTAGGTCATCTGCTGGAAATTATATAACAGGTTTTCCAACTTTCTTGATTTTTTCCAACAGATTACCTATCAATTGCAACAGATAGATTATATGTTACAATAGATTGGATATCTATTGCGATAGACAGACTGGGAAATATCTATTAATGCAACAAATAATTAACTATTCCAACAGATAATCAATCTATCAAAATAGGTATTATATCTGTTACAATAGATATACTATCTGTTGCATCATAAAAATTCAACTTGGCCAGTATAAAAATTATTGCCACTACATGTAAAGTGAAGTGGCTTGAAATAAAAAATTGTTATCGTATTCGTCTCCGTCTTTGTACATATTTTTCTTTATACACGGGCTCCAACCATTTAGTTAGTACCCCATAAGCCCATACCCATTGCATCTTTCCCACAATGGTGTCGCACATACTGGTCATTTCTGTGCCGGTCAGCAAGCGCTCGATGTATGCAAGCGAGTACGGCACGCACGCTACACTGGTTTTATTCTTTGGGAGCTGGATGTTCTTATTTCGACCTTCAAAATCCCATGATTCCTTTGTTAATACTTCAACCGGCAAATGATCCATCAGCTTACTCTGCGTCAACAACTTGGGCAACAACTTCAAGAGTGGCTGCGTGTCGGCTAAAAATATATCTTCGCTGAAGACAGGTAAGTTGCAGTCATAAACCTTAATCTTTCCCTCGTAGAGTAGTATCTCAACAGCAAGAAAATGTTTGACTTTCACGTTCATGACTACAAGGATTCTCTTTGCCTTGGTCCAACTCTTGCTGTATGGATATGGCCTCTTCCCTCTAACATATTTAATTGCTTCTTCATCCCATTGGAACGTATAAACTAACTTATCAAATCCCGGGCCACCAGAATCAGCTAGCTTATGGAGATCAGTGTACCTATCCTTGAAATTGTTGTGGAAGTTAAGGTCCATTATCCTATCGGCAGCATCATAAGCATCTGGGTACACTATTTGCCTGCCCCTTATGAGGCAGAGAATTTCATCAACATACTGTGGTAGAAAAAGACAATTTTTAAATAGGTTAGTAATTGTAAAGAATAAAATTACAGTGGAAAGAATATGATGCAGAGGGTTCTCTGAATTAGTTCATAGATTACCCAGCCAACGTAACTTATGCAACAGACGTGTATTATGTTGAAACAGAATACCAAACTATTGCAACAGATTACATATTTTTTGCGTAGATTCTTCTTCATGGAGTAGATTAGAAGGCTAGGTTAGCAAAAGTAAACTTACATTGTCCTCATACCACTCACACATATTTGTCATATTCATGAAGTCTTTGGCGACAAATGAATGCATGGTGTATTATTTTTGAACCTTCGTCCTGCTATTCATGATTTCTTGTATTTTCTTCTTATTATCCATGCCAAGTGCCGTGAATATGTCCACCTTATTTAGACGCCCCTAAACTTCAACAACTCTTGGAGCTGGAGGAGTTGCAATTTTGTTGTTTTCAGAACGGAGATAATTTGTCTAATTTTTCTTCTCTTCCTCCTAAACTCCACTATAGGATTGCATGGCTCCCTCACCTCGTTGGATGGTATGACACCCCTCTTGGATTTCAAATCCTCGGCAGCTTCAATAATAGACTCTAGTTTTTAAGGAGTTTATCCTCTCTTTCCTTGCACACTTTGCATTTACAATGAGAACATGAGGGTGAAGAGGGGTGAGAGAGACCACTGTAAAGGTGGGAGGAACCGGTGTAAGGGTGAGAGGGACATGTGTAAAGGGTGTTTTCAAAAGTATTTATTTTTTACTGGCACCAATATGCTCATAATCACTATTGGTAGAAGCAACAGCATCAGGATGGTTGCCACCATCATAAACAACTTCACCAGCAATACCCCCAGAAGAAGCACTCGGACCTGTTGTAGTTTGAGGTTGGTCCTGAAGAGCTTCAATATTAGCCTGACCTTTCCTAACTGCTATTCTTATGGATGTTGCTCCAGCTAATTCCTTCTTTTTTAACTCCACTGCTGGGTCTTCTTTTGTATAAACAAGACCCAGAGTAAGAAAGAAGTCATCCCCAGCTCATCAACGGTAGGCACGATCCAAGGATGCACAACCTATAAAAATAGACAGGAGACATTTAAATTATATAATAATAATTTGCAGTCAGTTAGGTTACATGTATGTTAACATAGCCAACTTATGCAATAGATGATCTAGCTGCCGCAATAGTTGATCTGCAAGTGCAACAGATTTACAATATGTTAAATCAGATTACACATTTGTTGCATAATTTGCATCAAATATGTAATCTATTGAGTCAGGTTTAGAAAACTAGAGCAACAGATGGTTAATTTGTTGTGAAATATGGATCATCTTTCACAACAGATTACCCATCTGTTTCACTAGTTACAGTTGACAGGTAATCTGTTGCAACAGACGACCCATCTGTCATAATAGATGGAATATCTGTTTCAATATCTTTCTTTGAGGCAAATTATTTTAGTTGAAGAAAGACGTAATGCATCATCTGGAGGGTTAAAGAGATCATTATCCTTAATATATTTTTTGTTGCTGTTTGTTGCAACCAACCACCTAAGGATCCGTGGATAAGAAACCTTATCTGAGTAATCTTTGAACTGCTTTCGGATGGGAGGAATGGCTTTAAATGCCCAAGCCTAAAAAATATAAACAGTAAGCACGCAAAAAAAAAGTCATAATAACTATATTCAATGTAAATTAATGGATGAGTAAAAATAGTGATCAATTTTACAATGAAAGCCCAGGCAAAGCCGTATAATAAGATCGTCTTTGAGGATAGCTTTGTCAGTAAATATTCGACAGTCAAGTAGTAGCTGTCATATCCCTAGGGATAACCATTGAATTTCCCAAAATCATCAGTAAGGGCCAACAAATCATGTTCTATGACTTTCCTGACATCTCTTCCCAATAAAATGGAATGGACAAATCAAACTAAGAACAATTTCTCTCTATAGTTCTTTGGTATATTTTTATTCTCGAGATCCGCCATCGAATCTCCCCTTTGTAGCTAGGCCCAACAATTCCCAACAATCCATCTTTTTTTACCTTGCATTTATTGGACCCTTTGTGGGGTGTTTCCTTGATGAGAGGTTCTTCTGGATGAACGCATCTCAAGCCCGTCACTATGGCAAACTCTTTCATCCAAAACAAATCGGCATGCCACAGTAGTTGATCCAGAATTTATCCATATTTCTTCTACTCTCCTTCGAATCTTTATCATCCCCCGCATACTTGATCCTACGCTTGAGAAGGCCATATACCATGCTCATTGGGAAACGGAGAGTGCGGTCCTCAAACAGCTCGAGAAAGTATGCAAAGCAGCTCTTCTTAAAATGTCCATCTATGTTTTCATTCTTTATAATACTCCTAAGTTTGTTAAAAGGTTTCCCCAACTGACATTTAAGTCTAAGATCACCAAATACTACGTTGGGGCTATTCATCGGCATCGCAATTCAAAACTTGTCAATACTAATGGTTTTGACAAAATCATGCTGGGATTTTGATATTATTTCATGTCCCATTGTTGAGAAAGAGTTATCACTTTCCTCAACTTCATTT
The DNA here is from genome assembly GCF_002878395.1 of Capsicum annuum. Classification (NCBI taxonomy): domain Eukaryota; kingdom Viridiplantae; phylum Streptophyta; class Magnoliopsida; order Solanales; family Solanaceae; genus Capsicum; species Capsicum annuum. The sequence continues at coordinate 152,695,362 of NC_061111.1, read as the reverse complement.
TTCTCTGACTGAGATTGTTCTGGAAGTTCTTCTAAATCTATTTGTACTCTAGCCTTTTTTGTTTGGTGATCAGAAGTGAATCCACTTTCTCCACTTTCAGTTTCTTTTTTAGGGAAGTCATCTTTTAATTACAAATAATAGAAAAACAAAAAATACATTGCATTTGATGTCTGCATAATTTTAAAAAAAAGGTAAGACAAATTTCAATAAATTATTCTATGCCATATTATAAAAAAATACTCCAACGGATAACCCATCAGTTGGAACAGATGGGGAATCTGTTTGAAGACCTATTTAATATCTCCCAACAAATCTTCCACCCATTGCAACAGATGGACCACCACCACCACAACCGATGTCACCACCAATTCCACCAAGACCACTATCAATGCCACCAATACCAATACCAACACCAGGACCACCGACACCACCACCAAAAACACAAATACCGATATCACCAACAATAACCACCAATAATACCACAAACACCATCCAACAATACCATGAAAGTCAACAAAATACTGATACAAAAACTAGGGTTTTCTCGGGTGCTTCCTACTTTTTTAGTATCAAAACACAAAATTGCTAACCTATTCTCAAAGATAGTACAACTAAAAATCTTTCTTTTCATTATTAACTAAAAAGCCCTAATTTTTAGAATAAATAATAAATATAGAACTCTTCTCGAACTCTGTTACCTATAAAGATAGAGAAAACAATGAATACAAGTGAGAATAAAGTCAAATAACAACTATGTGGTCGAAAATAGGAAGAAAATCGATCTATTTTAAAAGGTTGAGCAATATGTTGAGTAGTTGTTGTCTGTGTTGTTGAGAGAGAGAGAGAGGAGAGAGAACTTGAGATTTGTAATAAGGAAAAGTTTTTCCCACAAATGGATGATTTGTATGAGTTGATTTGTAATTTTGAAAAAGAATGACAAGTTTTGAAATTATTAATTTGGTCCGAATTGATCTTAATTAATTTTTAAAATTTCAAAAGATATAGTTTTTAAAATATTAAGTTAATGAGAACTCATTTCAACTCAGAGTGATCGATGATGACTCGAGTTGGGATGAACGCAATACCAACACCATGCAAATGTAATGACTCAATTAAAGTTGTTGTTGACCCTGTGAGCTCATTAATTCATCCCTAATTCCACCTAAATCAATTTAGGTACTATTAATATTAACATTAAGATATTGAGAACTCATTTAAACTTCGACTAATCGATTGACGACTCAGGTCGGGATGAATGCAATACCAATACCATGCAAATGCAACGACTCATTTGAAGTTGTTGTTGACCCTGTGAGCTTATTTATTCATCTCTAGTTCCACCTAAATCAATTTAGGTACTATTAATCTTGACATTAAGTTAATGAGAACTCATTTCAACTCATAATGATCGATTGACGACTCGGGTCAGGATGAACGCAATACCAACACTATGCAAATGCAACGACTCAATTGAAGTTGTTGTTGACCCCGTGAGCTCATTCATTCATCCCTAGTTCCACCAAAATCAATTTAGGTACTATTAATCTTAACATTAAATTAATGAGAACTCATTTTAACTCATAGTGATCGATCGATGACTTGGGTCGAGATGAATGCAATACCAACACCATGCAAATGCAATGACTCAATTGAAGTTATTGTTGACCCTTTGAGCTCATTCATTCATCCCTAGTTCCACCTAAATTAATTTAGGTACTATTAATCTTAACATTAAGTTAAGAAGAACTCATTTCCACTCATAGTGATCGATCGACGACTCGGGTCGGGATGAACGCAATACGAACACCATACAAATGGAATGACTCAATTAAAGTTGTTGTTGACCTTGTGAGCTCATTTATTCATCTCTAGTTCCACCTAAATTAATTGCAATGAAATCTATTGCAATAAATGACTGAGCTGTTGGATATTTTCAAACAGATAATCATATCTATTGCAACAGATGACATATCTAATTTAATTATCAAATAGATATTTACATCTGTTGTGATAGATGACTGAGCTATTAGAAATTTTCAAATAGATATTGATATTTGTTGTAACAGATAACACATCTGGTTGAGTTATTAAATTGACATTTGCATCTGTTGTCACAGATGACTGAGCTGTTGGGATTTTTCAAATAGATATTTATATTTGTTGCAATAGAAGACATATCTATTTGAAAATCTTTTTTTCTTTTAATTTTAAAGCAAGCTTCTGTCTGAGTAGATAAAGTAGTACTACTAAAAGCGGTAAAAAATGTTTCTTGGATAACTCAAAAATCTCATTGAGTAATCTTGTCTTGTCTTTTCAATGTCACCCATGTTCTTCCTCGTACCCCTCAAATTATTAATAAATATTCATTAATGAATATTGAAACCCCTAATACTTCCTCCGTTTTATATTAGTTAGTCCCTATTGACTTGGCACACCCATTAAGAAAATATTAATTAGGGGTTTATTTTACCAAATTAGCCTTATTAATTATGCTTTGAAAATATAAATTTAAATAAATACACTTTTTTTAGTCATTTAATATTAAGGGTAGTACATTAGAATTATCTCATCTCTTCTTCAGCCCTAAATTTATTTTATCTGTCTCTCATGTTTTTCTTTCTCTCCTCTTTAGGGTTATCACAACCTTTTTTCTCTCTTGTTTCTCATAAAGATCCTTTTGGATCTAATTCGATCCATATCTTAGATTCCTCAGCTGAAATTGTTGTTTTGATCCCCTTTTGACATTAAGGTATGGTTCACTATTGCTCTTTCATTCTCGTCTTCTTCATTGCAAGTTATTTACATCTATTTTTTTATTTTATTACCGTTTACCCATATCATATTTATTTAAAAATTTTGAAGGAAATTTTAATTATTGAATAAACAAATCGAGAAGTTTTATTACAATATGCGAAAAAAGTCATCTGTTGGGAGAAGTTTAAAAGCCTTATTTGCGGTATCATTTTTTGTATGTATTTTATTTTTTTCTTTATTGTTGATGCTGTTATTGATGTTGGTGGTGGGGTTGGTGTTGTTGGAATTTATGGTGCGGTGTTGTTAATGGTGTTGGAACATAGGATGTTGCTTCTTTATTGTTGATGATGTTGTTGGAACAAATATTGTTGTTTTCTTTGTTTTTGATGTTTTTTTATTTGTAGTTTCTTTGTAGTTTATGTTGTTGTTGATGTTGCAATAGATGGAGCAACTGTTGGAACAAATCAAACCACCAGTAAGGCTGGTTTGATTTATTCTAATAGACTCCACATATGTTGCAACAGACTCTACATCTGTTGCAACAGACTCCTTATCTGATGCAACAGACTCCTCATCTGATGCAATAGACTTTATATCTGTTGCAACAGATGGATAATGTTCTTTCTATGACATTAATTTTTTTCCTCTTCTTTGTAGATATAAGGAACTAAAAGTTGATCAACTTTTTCCCAACCATCACAAGAGGCTGCAGTAAAGATAGGTTCAAAGGAATAAGCTGCATGCAGATAGAACCACTTCATATGTGGGAGGTATGTATTACTGATAATTTTATCGTGAAAACACACATAGAGTACACTGATTTTATGAATGTTATTTTAACCGATTAGTCATAGATCATTCAAATAAGATATCTACAATTTTACAGTTAAGTTTGGTAGGTCAGAACTGATAAGGCTGAGGGACCATGAATATGGTTCTAATACCCTATTAAGATTTAATGTTGGTTGTTGCTCATGTTTATTTGTTAAGCATTGTGAAGGGATCTAGTTTTTGTGTCATTGTAAAGAGATTCAATAGCGACTGGACTAATTTTTAGAGTGCATTGGACTCTGAGAATGCCTTTGAAGCCTAGCACTATATCTAACAAGAATGAAAAACCAATATAGTTATTGCCCTAGCCCAAATTTATATGGTTGGGTTGCTCGGGGTGATGATTATACGCCAGTAGGTGTGGTAGGAGAATGCCTTTGAGGAAAAATGGGTGGTTGATGAAAGACTAAATGGATGGTTGATGAAAGACTATATCATTTGAGAGCTAATTGAAGAAGAGACACAGGATGGAAAGTAACTTCTAGCGAATCTGGCCAATGGAATTATCTTAAAACATGAGAAATCTGTATCAAGTAAAAATATAAAAGTGTATTCAATAATGTAAATTCATTTGTTGTCTCTCTAAGGGAAAAATAGTGCAAATGGTCACTTTTCTAGGGAGCTGCAACTAGGTAGCATGGTCAGGATTATCACCTAGATAGAAAATAGTAGAAGACTAAGAAAGCAGCCTTAAGGGCATCAAGGGTTGAAATAATGTACAGTAAGTCTAGAAAACTTGCGCCAACAGCAACTGCAGTTAAAGTAAAGAATCTAAGCGAAGGTGGCAATTTCTGAATTTTAAATTGCCTCCCATGCCTTCTTGTTTGTGGTTTTGATTAGGTCCACTGCTGTTGACCTAATCGGAACCACAAACGTGATTGAAAGGCAAATTGAGTATCATCACTTTTATAGCAATATGGTTATAATTGATTGTGTTTTATAGCCTTAGCATACTTTCAATATTTCTTGGAGAATATCAGAGGCTTGCTCTAGTTTGTAAATTTTGATAATGTTCAAGCTTGCCTCCAGCTTGTTGATTCTGTATTCAAGCTTGTCATTTCCATCTTCAAAGTTGGTCAAGAGTTCCTGATCTCTTGTGAGCTCGATTAGGAACACCACCTTCAAAGTTGTGGCATTAAAGAAGGCCTACAGATTTCTTTCTTCAAAAGCCTTAAAGGATACATAGAGGGTCATTGTGTTTATTTTAGATCAAATGTGTTGATGCACATTGAAGATGTGGTCCCAACAGTTAAACAACACAGTTATATCGAGTGTTGCTCAATGCATCTTGCTCAACTAATTTGATAAATTAATAAGTAAGGAGTTACATAACGTTTGATCTAAATCTACTCTACCAAGCCTATCAAATGTTATATAACTCCAGGCTCATTACCCTATCAAAAAAAATTTCTTGAGTTAGTGGACAAATCAAATGAACTCAATCTCTCAGCCTTTCTGCTGATCGTTCTTCTCTAATAAAGATGACAAGATATCTGTTATGCAAAAGTCTACACCGTCGCTAGCAATGCTTGTCAGGCACAAGTCTTCAGAAGGCATCAACAGTAAAGTCTCAATATTAAGTGGTATTAACAGATTACTAGTCATGTCTTCTCAATACTTTTTTTACGGTAAGAAATTTTGATGATGACAAGATATCTGTCATGCAAAAGTCTACATCATCAGTAAAAATTATTTCCAGAGAGAAAGTCTTCAGAAGGCATTATTAGTAATCTCACAACATCAAGGAAGTTTTGTATGAAAGTCTTCATAAGAAATTCAAAAATAAGAAAGTTTTCAGCAATGACTACACATAATTACCATCAACAACCTCACCAGATTTACTCCTTGTTTAAAAGAAAAAGCTGAAATATTTTTATTTGCATTCGAACTAGGAATGCAAATGAAAATATTTCCACCTTTTTTTTGAACTAGCAGTGTATCTGGTGAGGTTGTTGATGTCGTAATTATATGTAGTCATTGCTGAAAACTTTTTTATTTTTGAATGTCTTCTGAAGACTTTCTTTATGTTGAGATATTACTAATAATTCCTTCTGAAGACTTTTGCTCTGGCAAAAATTTTTGTTGATGGTGTAGACTTTCTCATGGCAGATATCTTGTCATCAGCAGAAATTTTTGTCAAAGCGAACGTCTTGAGAAGGCATGGCTAGGAAGACTTGAGAGATTACTATTGATGCCTTCTAAAGTTTGCACCCTAACAAGCATTTCTAGCAATGGTGTAGACTTTTGCATAGCAGATATCTTGTCATCTATATTGGAGAAGAGCAATCAATAGAAAGGTTGAGATATTAAGCTCGTTTGATTTGTGCACTAACTAGGTCAAATTATTTTAATAGGGCAATGATCTGGAGTTACGTAACATTTGATAGGCTTGGTAAAGTTGGTTTAGATCATACACCACATAACTCTTTGCTTATTAATTTATCAAATTGGTTGATCAAGCTGCATTAAGCAACTCTCGATAAAAGTTTGTTGTTCAACTGTTAGGACCACATCTCCAGTGTGCATCAATATATTTTGACCTAAAACAAACACAACAATCCTCCATGTATTGTTTAAGGCTTTTGAACAAAGTGCTCTGAAGGCCTTCTTCATTGCCACAACTTTGAAGGTAGTGTTCCTAATCGAGCTCACAAGAGATCAGGAACTCTATACCAACTTCAAAGATGGCAACGACCAGCTTGAATACAGAATTAGCAAGCTGAAGGCAAGCTTGAAAATTATCAAAATTCACAAACTAGAGCAAGCCTCTGATCTTCTCCAAGAAATGTTGAAAGCATGTTAAGGTTGTAAAACATAATCAATTAATCCATAGTGCTAAGGAAGTAATGATACTCAATTTTCCTTTCAATCATGTTTGTGGTTTCGATTAGGTCAACAGCAGTGGACCTAATCAAAACCACAAATAAGAAGGCATAAGATAGAATTTAAAATTCAGAAATTGCCGCCTTCGCTTAGATTCCTTACTTTAACTACAGTTGCTGTTGGAGCAAGTTTTCTAAACTTACTATCCATCATTTCAACCCTCAATGCCCTTAAGGCTGCTTTCTTACTCTTCTGTTATTTTTTATCTAGGTGATAATCCCAACCACGGTACCTAGTCACAGCTCCCTAGCAAAGTGTCCATCTGCATTATTTTTCTTTCAGAGAGACAACAAATGAATTTACATTACCGGATACACTTTTATATTTGCACTTGATTCAAATTTCTCATGTTTTAAGATAATTCCATCAGCCAGATTCACTAAAAGTTACTTTCGACCCTATGTCTCTTCTTCAATTAGCTCTCAGATGATATAGTCTTTCATAAACTCCCCTTTCCCTTGCAGGCATTCTCCTTCGGCTCCTTATGGCGTATAATCATCTTCTCGATCAACCCTTCCATATAAAATTAGGTCAGGGAAATTTCTATTGGTTTTCCATTCTTGTTTGATGCAGTACGAGGCTTTGAAGGTGTTATCAGATTTCAATGCACACTTAAAATTAAGTCCAATCGCTATTGGTTCTCTGTAATGACACCAAATATTGATCCCTTCTTACAAATTTACACCCAGAAACACGAGCAACAACCATCAATAATTTGTAGTAGGGTATCTGCACCATCTTCATAAAGCTCATAGCCTTATCAATTGGAATCCATCAAACTTAACTGTACAATGCAGGATCTTGTTTGAATGATCAGTGCCTAATCGGTTAAAAATTGAATTCACAAAAATATTGTACTTTGTGTGTGTTGTCCCGATGAACTTATCAGTAATACTACTTAACTCACTCACATATGATAGTGGATCCATCTGTACGCACCTTATTCTTCCTAGCCCATATATGGCTTAAATTGAATAAACAGATGACTAGCAAGTTACAACAGACGCCACATCTTTTGAAAAAACAAACTAATATATCTATCTGTTGCAACAGATTGTCAATATATTGTAAGTTATCTGACAGATGGAATATATTTTGCAACAGATTACCAATCTATTAGATTTATTTTAAAGCAATTTTCTTTTCTTTTCAAAATACAATAAAAAGATAAAATATTATATTTAGATCCATTTTTTTTTAATTTACATATTTGAAAAGTCATCAGTTTTATTTAATTAAGGGATGTGAACAGTCATGGCTTTTTATTTGACTAACTCTTTCCAATTCAATTATTTATAAATAGGTCCCTCTTTACTCGTTCATTCTACTTCACCTACAAATATAGATGCTCCAGATTTGTACAAGAAGATTCATATCTAGTCCTTGTAAGAACTTCAAAGGCCGTTTGATGAACTCCAAAGGAATTTGGCCGACTTCGGAGCAAGGCTTAGGAGGGACCTCCTACTGCCGGATAAAAATTGTCCGGTTAATAATACTAATAGTAATAATAATAATAGTAATAGTAATAATAATAATACTAGTAGTAAAAATAATTAGGTTATGTTTTTTTTCTTTTAGCGTATGTATGTATTTTCCTCCTTTTGTATATCTGATCTACCCAAGGGATTCAAAAATCTATGTTTGGTGGTCGACTTTGAATTTTTAATTCTTATTTAGTATTTAATTATCATTCTTGCTTATTTCTTATTCTCAACATGTCGACAGAGGTTAATATAATGCGACAGATCGATCATATGTTGAAACAGGCGATTATTAATAAAAAAAGATTATTGCTATTGAGAGGATGAAAAGACATGACTTTCCGATTATTTAATATGAAAAATTGTTCATAAATAAATAATAAGGAAATAAATGATAAACACAATGTATAACCGTAACAGAATGGTTATTTAATTTTACTAACTGATCATGACTCTTCGACATATTTGTTTTTAAATCGGTTTTTAATTTATATAATAAAAGTCATCAAATTTGGATTAAAGATATGTTGATTATTAGAAAAGATAGTTTATATGTGCAACAGATATATTTTCTGATGCAATAGATTGTAGATTTGTTGCAACAAATAGTATATCTGTTGTAACTCAAAAAAATGGTTACTGAAAAGAATTATCAAGTCACAACTTTCCACAGTAATCAAAAAGCCACCAGTATTAATAAATGGAGGTGAACAGTCATCGCGCCTTTTTGTTTTTGAATCTATTTTTTAAATTTATATAATAATAAAAAAGTCACCAAATTTGGATTAAAGATAAAGATATGATGATTATAAAAAATATATATATTGCAATAGATATATTATATGTTGCAAAAGATCATAGATTTGTTGCAACAAATGGTATATCTATTGTCACAGATGGGTTATCTGATGCAACAGATATATAATCTGTTGCAACAACTCAAAAAACAATCACTGAAAAGAACTTATCAAGTCACAACTTTCCACATTAATCAAAAAGTCACCAGTATTAATAAATGGAGGTGAACAGTCGTGCCTTTTTATTTTTGAATCTATTTTTTAAATTTATATAATAAAAAAGTCACCAAATTTGGATTAAAGATAAAGATATGATGATTATTGAAAACATATATGTTGCAACAGATCGTAGATTTGTTGCAATAAATTTTATATCTGTTGTCACAGATGGGTTATCTGATGCAACAGATATATAATCTGTTGCCACAACTCAAAAAAAATGGTTAATGAAAAGAATTTTATCAAGTCACAGCTTTCTACAGTAATCAAAAAGTCACCAGTATTAATAAATGGAGGTGAATAGTCATGCCTTTTTGCCTAACTCATTCAAATTCAATCCTCTATAAATAGGTCTTTCCTTACTCATTCATTCTACTACACATATCTATTTATTTCTTGCTTTTGTCTTTCATATTACACCTTTAACTACTTTCTCTTCAAGAACTTAATTGTTTTTCTCTGTCTCTAGTAAGTTTTTCTTGCTTTTTGTATAAATATACATTGTATTACTTTCGAATTCTTTTTTTTACTTTTGTTTTTGCGTTTTTTGTCAATTTATGCATGTTCTAGATATGGGCGATCCAGTGTGGGATGTCGCTATTTTACAAGATGACGTATGGGAACTGCAGAGGCAAGTACATGATATACAATGAGAGTTCGCCGCTGTCAGAGAAAGGATATTGCGGGAGATTCGCAGGATAAGAAGGGCGCTATTACTGCCTGTCGAAGATGCGGCTAGTAATAATAATAATAATGATGAAGAATCTATTAATAATAATTAGATTATTTTGATTTCTTCTTTCTTTCTAAGTCTGTATATGTATTTTTATTTGTTTTAGTTTAATAAAAATATTATGTTTGATCAACTTTGACCGTTTTAATTCACATTTAATTTTTATTCCGTCTATTATCTTCTCAACAAACATGTCGACGATTGGACGTAAGGAGTAATTTTAAATCCAATAGCAATAGCAAGATTTAAGATTTATTTGTTGGGTTTGTGGCAGGGGCTAATTTATGTTGTTCCAAATAGATTACTCATATGTTGCAACAGATAACTAGTTTACTTCAACAGATAACTCCCTCTGTCTCAAATTACCCTACCCATCCCAAATTGAGATGGTAAAATGATTAAGAAAAATAATTAATAACATACCTAGTTTACCATAATACCCCTATTAAATGATGTTTACATTTAAATTTGAAGAAAAAGTGATTAATACAAAGGTAAAACATGAAAAAAAAATTTATCTCTTCTTGATTAATAAAAAAGACAAGTAAAATGAGAAATCAAATTAGAAAATTTGAGACGGGTAATTTGAGATGGAGGGAGTATTTAATTTTCATTCTTTCTATTATATTCTCAACAAACATGTCGACGATTGGACGTAAGAAATAATTTTGAATTCAGTAGAAATAGCAAAACATATTAGTTATCTGTTGGGTTTGTGGCAGGGGCTGATTTGTGTTGTTCCAAATAGATTAATCAGTCTGATGCAACAGATAATCAGTTTGATGCAATAGATAATCAATTTGATGCAACAGATATATCTTTTGTTGCAACAGACTACTCATCTAATGCACCAGATGAGTGATCTATTTAAATTGTGGGCACTTATGTTGGATTCATGATCTGCTTATATCCATTATTGGAAAAAAGAGCAGTAACTTTATAACCCAGATGACAAATTTGACTAAAATTCATAATTTGACTTACCAAGGTCTCCTATGAAGTAATGTCAAAGTGAAAAGTGGTGATGTTCGAAATAAAATTTGACCTAAGAAATTGGTAAAATAGAAACAGTAGCGGTAACAACAATAACAATGGTCAACAGAAGAAGATGAAGATGAAAATGAAGTAGAAGATGATGATAATGAAGCAGAAGATGATGAATAAAGCAGCAAGCAACAACAATGAACAACAATAATCGTGAAGAGAGAGAAAACAACAACGGATGAGAAGAGAGAGAAACACGCATTTTTTCCTCCATTTTCTGTTATATTAACTAACATTTCGATCAAAGTGTAAATTTAAAAACTTAGGAGTTATTTTCAAACTTCTCCAACTTTCTTAATCCATAATAAAGTAATTATCACCTCCACCTAACAATTAAGACTTGTGTCACCTACACCTCATTTTAAAAACTCTTTTGTCACCTACAGCCCAAAGGTGCACAAAAGACATCATGAAACGAATATCAAAAGAAAAAAAATCCAGACTTTGAGACTGAATAATATAATTTCATAGCCCCCTTTCGATGTCCTAAAGTTTTTATTTTTCTGATCCGAAAAATATACAGTAGTAAGTAGTGGTCATGTATATTACTCATACGGTTTTTTTGTTTTTTTTTGACAAATTAATGGCCAATACACCCATGTTGGGTCTTATTTTTATATCAGTACAATTGCCATGACAACAACTTCTATTTTATTTACCAAAAAATCTACATCATATATATACACACACCTTTGATTTTTTGGACTTCATTCGGCAGCCATTGTTGATTTTCTCAATAAGAAACTTATAACTGAAAGAGAAACACAAGAAATCATCACAAGAGATTATCAATTGTTTATAATGTATAAATCAAAATAAAAATAAGAAGAAAACATGGACCAATATGTAACAACCTCAAAAACATATTATAAAGCAACAATTTATGTTAAAATAAATACTAAATATTTTACTAATAATACCAATAATGTAAGACTTTTCAACTTTTCTCTTCTTAATTTTTTGAGCAGTGTCTCCCTTTTTCTTTCCTCTCAAATCTAGAACATGAAAAGAGTTAAAAAAAAACACAAACAAAAGCATTAATAGGAATGTGAAACAACCATAACAAAAACAAACTATCAAACCTTGTTGTTGCTACTTTCTTTTTGACACGTTCGTTGAAGGATCTTTTTTTTCTATATATAGCTAAAAAGGTTCTAAACCTAAAGAAGCTAAAAGTGGTAAAAGTTTACCTAAAATATAATTTGTTTAATTAATTTTATAGTCATAAATTTTAGGTACATAATTCAAATAAGGAAAGGTTTAATAACTAAATTTTAACGAATTTTTAATTTTTTAAAAATAAACAAATAGTAAAAAAGACGATTTTGTCTAAAACAAAGTCTTTTAATAAAGGGTATAAAGTTCAATTCACTTTTCTAAGGCTCTTCACACTTTTAATATATTATAGATAAAGATTATAGATTATAGATATAGATTATAGATATAAATATAGGTATAGATTATAGATTTACTGTAATTCCATAATTAGGGTTAGGGAGGATAGTTGTGTACCGTGATCTTACCTCTTTCTTAAAAAGGAGAAAAGATTATTTGTGATAGACCCTCGATTCCAACTAATGAAAAAGATGACAACAAAAAATAATTTAGTGATAACTCATTTAAATTATATTGTGCCTTCTAAGATTGAAACTATTCTAATAGAGTTTGTATTAATAGAACTCCAAAACTCAAAATTAGTTTTTAACTTGCCTACATGTTTAAACAATGGCATGTTAATAAGATACATAAACAACAAAGATCTAACTATTACTGTGTGAAAGAATAAGTTTGGATACATGAATGTAAGATAAATTTGAAAACATATAAAGCTGGGCAAACGTTTAGGCAAAATTAAGGAAAAAGACATAGAAACAAAACTTTCCACATAACTAATGAAAAGAATTTGAAATTGTAACTCCTTTTATAGAGGCTTTAAAACCGACAACCAGAAGGATTCATAACCAAACACTTAATTTTGGACATGTATATAATTTGTATTAAAATACCACCAACTATAAAAGGAAGAAAAAAAAAGACTCAATGGACTCCAATTTTAGTTTTACTTTTCCAAAAAAAAAAAAATGTATTATTGTTGGTTTTGTTCGTTGAAACTGGGAGAAATTTAGAAGTTACGTTGAGTTCTTGCCTTTGTTGAAAGTTGAAAAACTTGTATGGAAAAATTGTAGGATTCCTAGTGCACTTTGATGGAAACTTTTATGGAAAAATTGTAGTAGTCCTAGTGTACTTTGATTTTATTATTAGTGTTACCAAAAGCAGTGATAATTATAACCAAATTTAGATACATTATTTATTTATTTATTTTCCATGAACACTTCAAATATTATAAAATAATTAAATCTTTTTTTTTAAGAAAAAAAAAGTAAAAAGACGATTTTATATAAATCGAAGACTTTTAATAAAGGGCAAAAAGTTTAAATCATTTTTCTAAGGGTCTTCACACTTTTAATATATTATTATATATTATAATATAATTATATTATTATATTATTATATATATTATAGATATAGATTTGTGCATGTATATAAAAGTCACAAATTAATACTTACTAGTGCATGTAAACGTCTTCGCCCCTCAAGTTTTTGTTGCACCTTTTGCACCTTTCTTCAGTGTAAACCAGATATCCAGCCCTTAATGCCTCCCGTTGTGCTCTCCGAAGCATATTAGTACGTTAACTCCTATGTTTATGAAATTCCAACTCACAATCCATATACCTATTCAATTAAACGGACTTAAACATAGTATCAAAGTAGACAAAGAGGTCAAACATACATACTTGGGAATAATTCTGTGTTTTGGATAATGTATCTCTATGCGAGTGTAGTACTCAGATTGTTCAATCTCTTCAAGTGCAAGGTAGGAGGAAAGCCATCCTTACAACAATTAGCAAACCGGGCTGCAGTTGATCTTGGCAATGTTTTGGTGGTAGCCAAAATACACGGTTTCATAGAGCAAACCATGGTCGGCGAAGCTTGTAGAAGCCCTATTTCTCAACAACATTGCACTTGTTGCAGTAGTTTCTTTCCCAAGTGCAACACAAGATCTTACCTTAAAGGCATCTAAAACCCCTTTGTTCCCCACATTCACTTTAGCATCTATGTATTGATTTGTAACTGCTGACTTTAGCTCGTCTGAATTTTTCATGAAGTTATATGATAATTCAATCTTAGATCTGTTAAACAAATTCATAAATACAAGTTTAGGATCATGATATACAAGGGTAACACAACAAAAATGCAACCAAAAGAATTAAAGAAAAACACATGACTTGCAAGGTAATTAAAGAAAAACACATGACTTGCAAGATATTTTGGATACCAAGAATAATGTTTTTCTAGAAAAAAAAAATATTTTTTGTGTTTGGTAAGCAAAACACACGATGGGGGTAGAGGGTGGAGGACAAGGTGTGTGGGATGGTGGGAATGGGAGCTACAGGAATGGGAGTGTTGAAGGATAATGGAGAAGGGACAATTAGCGTGAAATATCACTTGTAGATTACTTATGGATTTGTTTTTTTCCTACTGAAATCATTATATTCATTTTTTAAGAATTTGTTGTTCTAGAAAAAGATGTTTGATTGGATTTTTTCAGTGACCATACATGAAAAAAATTGAAAAAGGTGTCCCTCTATAGCACACACATCCTAAAGTTCTATATGTGTGTGTATAAATATAATTAAAGAAAAAAAATCACCTGAGCGATGAGTTTATTTTAGTGTATAAACTTGAATTTATTTATTTTTTAAAGTTTGGGAACAGAGAAAATAGTGAGGAGATTATAAGGTGCAGAATCGGATTTTCACTAATAAGATATATAGATTTAAGTATCAATTAACTAAGTTACTAAAATTTCTTAAGATTGAAAGAAATTTTAAATGAGAAATCACTAAATTAAAATCACTTTAAATAAGCACAGAAAGACTTGATTATCAAAATATTACATAGAGAAACATACAAATTTGATCAATGGATCTAGATGCAGATGATTGAATAATGACAAGTAACATTCATTAGGGTTTAATCTTGAAAGCATATAGAGTATAAAAAAAAATATAAATTAACTCAAAAAATGAGTTTTAATTCATTGCTAAATAACCCATAGCTGCTATGATCTTTCGATAAAACCTCGTTACTGATGATGAAGTTCTGTTTTTTAGCTATTGAAAGAAAAAAGCATTTGTTTATGTGTGTGTTTCTCGGTGTGTGTGTGTTAGTGGATCTAGTAAATCAAGGCATAACAAGAAAATTTGGATACATTTTTATTCCATGAAATGCGATTCAATTAATTTTCTTAGGCATAACAAGAAGATTTGAATATATTTTTATTCCATGAAATGCAACTCAACTGAATTTCTTTTTATCTTTCTATAAAATGATTATAACAGCAGAAAAATCTGAAAATTACTGAGTAAACTTGAAACAGATTTGAACGTCACTAAAGTAGAACCATGGAAATTGGTATGTCCCCTGCAAAAATACATTTTTAACATTAACATTCTTGAAGTAACAAATATCTAGAAATTAAATACAGCTTACAAGTAAAAAATTCTACTTAAAAAAAAAAAGTAGAAACAACTTGAATGAAGAAATAAATGAACTACTAGAACAGAAGCAAATGACATCAAAAATTGGCTTTGAGCATTCAGAATTTTTGAGGAATAAGAAATAGTTTTATATTAGTAGGAACTACTACACTTTTTCATACGTGCTTAATTTACTCTTATGAATAATATCGCCTTGAGTAGCACCCCATTAAATATTAAATAGTATTCACATACAACTGATAACTACTTATTTTACACTCACATGTCCAACCTGTCTTTTGAAAGTTACTATCACTAATAAGACCAAAAAACTAAAACAGAAGATAGATTTTTATTTTTATTTAAAAAGAATAACGCGGATACAGGTAAACTTTATTAAACCTTATGTCACTCTCTTGAGTGCATATAAACATTTTAATGAAAATCAATTGTTGCTTTCCTTTTTTTTTTTTTTATGAATTGACAATCTCTTTTTTCTTTCAAAAAAATCAGTTTCTACATTTAAATATTAAATCAAATGAACTCTTAGTTTGTTTGATGGTGCAAGACATATTGGATATAATTAATTATCTATTCACAAAAAAAAAAAAATGCATTATATGTCAAAAAAAAAAAAAGGTAAGTGATTAATTACTTTTTATTTATTTTTTTAAAAAAAGAAAAAAGTTAACATGATTTGTGCAATTAGTCACACATATGTTGCATTAAGTGATTTACTTAAAAAAAAACAGTTGAGTGAGAAATCTCCCAAAATTTGCTCAGTAGCACACATGTTTTACCTCATTAGTTGATTGTTTTTTATTGTTTTATTACCTAAGAATTATCGACGGTTTCAAGTTTAAAACATTGCCTAACTAAAAATTCGTGAAACCATAGGAATTTTTAAAAAGAGCAATCATTAAGCATGTTGATTAACGTTACAATTTTTTTTATATTATTTTGATTTGAATATTAGGTGATGGCAAATTATATTCTTTCTTTATGATTATCAATATTATGTATAACTATAACTATAACAATATATATATATATATATATGTATATATGTGATGCACTGTTCCTTGGCTGTAAGAGGTACAAACATTGAAGAACAAGATTATTTGTGTTTCTCAGAATAATGCAAGGACTCAGACTCCGATTTTTTCATCTCAAAACAAAATGGATGAGACCGGTGAGCATTCCCCACTGAATGCTAAGAAATCCACTGTATCGGATATAGATACAGCTAGTCCGATGTAACGCCCCGAAAGTTTTCAAGCTAAAATTTGTCCCTAAAAGTATCAAGCATGGGCTTCTAGAGTGAATTATACTCAAAGCATGGGCTTCTAGAGTGAATTATACTCAAATCCCTATGGAATTCTTTAAATTTTAACTTTTCATTACGTAGGTGACTGAATAAGATTTCCGTTGATATAGGATTCGTCCAAAACGGACACCCGGTGAGAGAGTTATGGCTATTTTATGTGCTAGTCGTAAAACATTGTCATTCAGGTATTTAGCGCATCGCGGAGGATCTCAATTTTGCATTCGTCAATTTCCAGTGAGACTCCGCGATCGTGTCTCATCGCGGAGTGAGACAATTTCCTAATTGACAATTTCCAGTGAGCCACCGCGATTGTGGTGCGTTGGGGTGGCCCAAAAAATCGGGCACTAGTTATATTTTTACTCTGTCTCATTAAGGGTAAAGATGGTACTTCTTCAACCCCTTATCATCTCTAACACGGGGTTTAATCCCAAGAACACTAAAATAAGTTTATTTTCATCAAAATCTCTCAAGAAACTCCATTAGGGTTTCAGACTAAAAATCCTCATAGCTCAAGATTTAAGCGTGGGTTTTAGAAGATAATTGGAGATTTGAAATCCTCGCATCGTAGGCTTCAAGAATCATCCATTTACTTTCTGAAATAGAGGTACGAGGGGTTGTCCCAAATTTCATGGTCATGATTTTTTAAAAGAATTTACACAAGACCTTACTATCTATACGTATACATATATTTTTACAAGTGGGGTTTTGTTTTAATATCAATAACATGTTTTGTGATATGGTTTTGAAAGAAATATTGAAATATCATGGGGTTGTTGGCTTGCATATATTTCAATTGTTGAATTGTGAACATGTGATCTGAATTTCGAAAAGGTGCGATGTATATGAATTTGAATTCCGTAAATCCCGCATGATAATGTTTTATACCCCACACTATACTTCTATTAAATCATCGAGAGCATGAGTTTTTGCAATTGACATGATATTACTCATGAATGATAAATTTTCTTGAAACTATTACATGTTGAGAACCATGGTTCATGTGTTTGATGTGTGTGAAAGTTTTATATATGTGTATGTTGTAAATGGCATGAAAAGTTGGAGAACTGATGTGGTACTGTGACTTGAAAGTCAATGGTATGACGATACCATATAAATATATGTTATGACAGAGTTAGAGTTTGATTTAAGAGAGTTAGATGGTTACCCGAAGAAAGTACGAGTTGAAAGACTCTATGCTAGAAACCGTGATTTGCTGACACGGGATTATGGTACCATGCTTTGTGATATTGTATACCTTGATTCAAGTCATCCCAAATTGGGACTATGGTTAGGTACCCTGGTTCGTGATCTTGTGCACTACCATGACATGTTGACTTGATTAGGGATTTTGGCACCCTGCTGTGTGATATTGCGTGTCCCCCTTATAGATACTCCAATCTTCGCGGTAAACTTGGATTAGGGGCTTGGCCGCCGAGTCAAGGGAGAATTCCATATAGCCCATGTAATTACATATTGTAGAGTGTACCATCTAGCTAAAAAGTAATACAAAGAGTGAGTCATGGTTTCAAAGAAGTATTTCAAAGTCTTTAAAATGCCCATGTGATTTCTTACTATATGATATGTTTATGAGCTATTTTAAATTGCTCTCATATATGTTGATTATAAATGACTATTTTGGATTGGCTCTGCGTACCAGTACATCTGTATTGACCCCCTCCCCCTCCAATCTTTCAGGTTCTGAGGCACAGTCTGGAGGTCAAGATAAGTAGTAGATAATTCAGACAGCAGAAGAGATTGTGTAGTGGTGAGCCTTCTATATTCTGGAAGGCCTAATGTCTTACAGATATTCTTCATTCTATAGTTTTGGTCTACTGGGGGCCTTGTCCCAGACTTTAGATAGTATTGTTTTGAGATTTAGTGGAGATTTCGCAGACTGAGTCAGATGTTATTTAGATATTGTTGGAGTTTTCCTTCATTGTTAAACTAATTTCAAAGTATGACCATGTTTTTGTAATCGATTTATAATTCTGCATTTTTCTTTTGTTATAGGAATGTTGTTCACGCTTACCAGATAGAGTGGGACATCCGGGCCTTCATGGGTAGGATGTCCGTCATAGCCAAGCCCTAGTTCGGGTCGTGACAAACTTGGTATCAGAGCACGGTTCATAGTCCTAGGGTGTCTATGAAATCACATCGGGTAGAGTTTTATTTATGGGTGTGTATTGCGCCACACTTATAAGCAGGAAGCTACTAGGCACTTAGGAAAGTGTTTTCCCTCTTTGTGATTAGTTCGTGCTTTAAATTCTGAATTAGAACTGTCCCCTAATCAGTGATCCATTGTATTTCAGAAAATAGTCATGCCTCCTCGTCGTTCCAGCAACCAGGATACTCAGGATGATGAAATCTGCCCCACTCATGGCATGCGGACCCATAACAGAGCCCATACCCAGAACCTATTCCTACTCCGGGAGTACCTCTAGTCCTGTCCAGTCCTCCTCGAGCTCCGAGGACAAATGTTAACCATCTCCAGTCTTCTTAGAGAGGCATATCGAATGTAGAATTTAGGCAGTCCATTCACATGCTTGCACAGCTGGTAGCCGTACAGACTCAGAGGTCAAAAGATACTGGGTATGCATCTATTACTTCTGAGGCCACTAAGGTGGGCCTGTTCATGAGAATGAACCCGCCCAAATTTTCTGGCACTAAAGTAGAAGAGGACCCCTAGGAGTTCATAGATGAAATAGAGAAGATTTTCAGAGTTATGCATATGGATCAGATGGAAGGGGTTGAGTTAGTAGCATACCAACTTAAGGATGTAGCGAACCAATGGTACAACGAGTGGGAGGATGTGAAAGGGGAGAGTACTAAGCCCACAGTTTGGGACGATTTCGTGGGAGCTTTTCTTGACCGATTCTTTCCTCTAGAGTTGAGGGAAGCCAAAGTAGAGGAATTCATGAATCTTAAACAAGGGAAGATGAGTGTCCATGAGTACACTCTGAAATTTAATCAACTGGCTTGTTATACACCAGAAATGACAGGAAATATGAGGGCTCGGATGAGGAAATTTGCATCCGGCCTTTTCGATGATTTAGCACTTGAATGTCAAGGGGCGATACTAAATAGGGAGATGGACTTTGGTAGAATATCAATCCACATGCAATAGGTAAAATAGAAGAAAAAGAAAATATCTAAATCTAGAGAGAAAGACAGGCAGTCGAAGAGAGACAGAACAGTAGATCAAAACCACAGTCAGCCACAGAGAGGTAACTGGGGCGGTAAATGGCAAAAGAAAAAGTTTTGGGGCAAGGCGCAGTCCGCAGTTAGCGCTCCAGCGCCTAGACCCCCATTTGATAGGCGATCTCATAGTTTTCAGACTAGTTAGGGATCCAGAACTTAGGATACTCAGTCGTAGGGCCGTGTGGCGTAGCCCGCCAGACCTCTTTCCCATTGTAACACCTGCGGGAAGAATCATCCTGGAAAGTGTTACTTCAAGAGGAGAAATTATTATTCTTGCGGCCAGGTGGGACACCTTCAGAGATATTGCCCTAATACAGGAGGTAATATTGGAGGAGCCAAGTCACAGGCGAATTCTTCTACACTAGCACCTCAGAAGAGAGCCATTTTGGCTGTCGGGAGCGGTCGTAATTGGCTATATGCTTTGAACAACCTCCAGGAGGTAGAGGCCTCTCCAGATGTAGCCACTGGTATGTTACAAATCTTTTCCCATGATGTATATGTGTTGCTTGATCCCGGGTCTACCTTATCTTATGTGACCCCATATGTGGCTGTTGGTTTTGAGTTTAAGCCCGAAGTTATTACTGGTCATTTCTCTATTTCCACTTCGATGGGCGATTATGTAGTGTCTATTCTTTGTTGGGATACTGTGGCAAATCTTATAGAGCTTAATATGGTTGATTTTGATACTATCCTAGGGACGGACTGGCTCCATTCGTGTTATGCTACACTAGACTATAGAACCCAGAAGGTTACCTTTTCTTTTCTGAATGAGCCAGTAATAGAGTGGGAAGTGCGCTCTTTATCACCTAGGGGGCACTTCATATCTTATCTCAGGGCCCGTAAACTCATTTATAAAGGTTGCTTGTATCATCTTATTCGGGTTAAAGATTTTAACACCAAAAGTCTTTCTCTTAAGTCTATTCCTGTAGTGAATAAATTCCCAGAAGTTTTTCCAGATGATTTCCCAAGAATTCCACCTGATAGGGAGATAGATTTTGGCATTGATGTATTGCCAGATACCCATCCTATTTCTATTTCGCCATATAGAATGGCTCCTGCAGAGTTAAAAGAATTGAAAGAACAGCTAGCAGATCTCCTAGATAAAGGTTTTATCAGACCTAGTGTTTATCCTTTGGGTGCACCTGTACTCTTTATATGGAAGAAAGATGGTTCCTTACGTATGTGCATAGATTACCGCCAGTTAATAAGGTCACAGTGAAAAATAAATATCCTCTTCCTAGAATCGATGACCTTTTTTATCAGCTTTAGGGTGCTAAGTATTTTTCTAAAATAGACCTTCGTTCGGGCTATCACCAGTTAAAAGTTAGGGAGTCAGACATTCCTAAAACGGCTTTTCGAACCAGATATGGTCATTATGAATTCTTGGTCATGTCCTTCGGGTTGACTTATGCTCCTGCAGATTTCATGGACCTAATGAACTGGGTTTTCCGTCAATTCCTAGACCTATTTGTCATAGTTTTTATCGATGAAATCTTGATCTACTCCAAATGTGAGGAGGACCATGCCAATCACCTCCAGATTATTCTTCAGACTCTCAAAGATCATAAGTTGTATGCAAAATTCTCCAAGTGTGAATTCTGGATGAATGCTATTGCTTTCTTAGGGCATATTGTGTCTAGTGAGGAGATTTGGGTTGATCTCCAAAAGGTTGAGGCAGTGAGGAAATAGCCCAGACCCATGACTCCAACCGACATTCGAAGCTTCTTAGGTTTGGCAGGTTATTAGAAAAGATTCGTAGAGAGTTTTTCTTCCATAGATGCACCACTTACTAAGTTGACTCTGAAAAAGGTGAAGTTTTTGTGGTCTGACTCTTGTGAGATTATTTTTGAGAAGCTGAAAGACAAGTTGACTACTGCTCCTATTTTGACTCTTCCGGGGGGTACAGAAGGTTTTGTTGTATACTGTGATGCATGCCGAGTGGTACTTGGGTGTGTTCTTATGCAGTACGGTAAGGTGGTGGCTTATACATCTAGGCAGTTGAAGGTGCATGAGCAGAACTACCCTACTCATGACTTGAAATTAGCAGCTGTGGTTTTTGCACTTAATATCTGGTGCACTATTTGTATGGGGTGTATGTTGATATATTTTTTCTAACAGAAAGAGTTGAATCTCAGGCAGAGACGATGGTTGGAACTCTTAAAGGAATATGACAAAAGCCTGCACTATCATCCGAGTAAGGAAAATATGGTAGCCGACGCCCTCAGTAGATTGTCTATGGGTAGTCTCTCTCATGTTGAGGAAGGAAAGAGAGAAATAGTGAAGGATGTTCATCGACTTACAAATCTTGGAGTGCGACTCTTAGATTCTGAAGGTGGAGAAGTCGTGGTGTATGAGATAGCTAATCATCCCTTTGTGCAGAAGTTAAAGAAAAGCAGGCCGGAGATCCCATCTTAATGCAGATAAACAGTAATATGGGTCAGCAGAAGGTGATGTCGTTTGAGATTGGTGGTGATGGAATTTTGAGATATCAGGGTAGGTTGTGTGTGCCAGATGTAGATGGTCTGAGGCAAAGAATCCTTAATGAAGCTCACACTTCGAGGTATGTTGTTCACCCAGGCTCTACTAAGATGTACCATGATCTGAAATCTATGTATTGGTAGAATAATATGAAGTGTGATGTGGCTGACTTTGTTTCCAACTGTTTGAATTGCCAACAAGTTAAAGTAGAGCATTTGAGGCCAGGTGGTTCTTCCCAAGCTATAGCTTTACCCTTGTGGAAGTGGGAGATGATTAATATGGACTTTATTATAGGGCTTTCGAGGTCCCAAAACCAATATGATTCCATTTGGGTAATTGTAGATAGGCTGACCAAGTCAACCCACTTTCTACCTATCAGGACTAACTACTCAGGAGAGGATTATGCCAAGTTGTTCATTGCCGAAATAGTTCGTTTGCATAGGACAGCTGTGTCCATCATATCCGATCGAGGTACACAGTTTTTTTCTCAGTTTTAGAGATCTTTTCAGAGAGTCTTAGGCACCCTAGTAAACCTAAGCACTGCTTTCCACCCTCAGACTGATGGGCAGGCTGAGTTCATCATTCAGACCCTTAAGGACATATTGAGGGCCTGTGTGATTGATTTTAAAGGAAGTTGGGTGGAGCACTTGCCCCTAATAGAGTTCGTGTATAATAATAGTTTCTATTACAGTATTAAGATGGCACCATTTGAGGCGTTGTATGGAAAAAGATGTAGGTCACCAACAGGGTGGTATGAAATGGGTGAGACGCAGATATTTGGGCTTGATCTTGTTCATCAGGCAATGGAGGATGTGAAAGTCATTAGAGAACGACTTAAGATAGTCCAAAGTCGTCAGAAGTCCTACGCCAATGTTAGGAGAAGAGGTTTAAAGTATGAGGTTGGAGATTGGGTGTTTCTCAAGGTTTATCCCATGAAGGGAGTCATGCGGTTCGGGAAGAAATGTACGCTGAGTCCTCGCTACATAGGACCATATCAGATTTTGAGAAGGGTAGGTGCAGTTGCATATGAGTTAGAATTACCTGCCAGTTTGGGTTTCGTTCATCTGGTATTTTATATATCTATGTTGAAGAAGTGTATTGGAGACCATTCTTTAGTGTTGCCTGTCGAAAAAATCAAAGTGACAGACTCTTTATCCTATGAAGAAGAGCCTATAGAAATTGTGGATCGCCAACTTAGAAAATTGAGAAACAAAGAGATTGCCTCAGTTAAAGTGTTGTGGAGAAACCAGAAAATTGAAGAATCAACTTGGGAATCCAAAGTTGGAATGAGAACTAGGTACCTAAACCATTTGACCCAATGGATGACAAAATAAAAGGTACAATCCTTGCCTTATTCTTTCTATGCCTTAGTATGTTTGAAGTCATACTTATCTGTGTTCCGCGTCAACATTCGGGGATGAATATTTCCAAGGGGAGGATATTGTAAAGCCTTGAAAGTTTCCAAGCTAAAATTTGTCCCTGAAATTATCAAGCATGGGTTTCTAGAGTGAATTATACTCAACTCCCTGTGGAATTCTTTAAATTTTAACTTTTTATTACGTAGGTGGCTGGATAAGCTTTCTGTTGATATAAGATTCATCCAAAACGGACACCCGGTGAAGGAGTTATGGCTATTTTATGTGCCAGTCGTAAAACATCATCATTCAGGTGTTAAGCGCATCACGGAGGATCCCAATTTTCCATTCGTCAATTTCCAGTGAGACTATGTGATCATGGAGCGTCACGAAGTAAGACAATTTTCCAATTGGCAATTTCTAGTGAGCCACCGCGATTGTGGCGCTTTGCGGTGGCCCATAAAATTGGGCACCAGTTAGATTTTTACTCCGTCTCATTAAGGGTAAAAATGGTACTTCTCCAACCCCTTATCATCTCTAACATGGGGTTTAATCCCAAGAACACCAAAGTAATTTAATTTTCATCAAAATCGCTCAAGAAACTCCATTAGGGTTTTAGACTAAAAATCCTCATAGCTCAAGATTTAACCGTTGGTTTTAGAAGATAATTGGAGATTTGGAATCCTCACATTGCAGGCTCCCAGAATCATTCATTTACTTTCTGAAAT
The DNA here is from genome assembly GCF_002878395.1 of Capsicum annuum. Lineage (NCBI taxonomy): Eukaryota > Viridiplantae > Streptophyta > Magnoliopsida > Solanales > Solanaceae > Capsicum > Capsicum annuum. Next base: position 152,670,993 of record NC_061111.1, on the reverse strand, counting down.
AGAGGTACGTGGGGTTGTCCCAAATTTCATGGGCATGATTTTTGAAAATAATTTACACAAGACCTTACTATCTATACGTATACATATGTTTTTACAAGTGGGGTTTTATTTTAATATCAATAATATGTTTTGTGATATGGTTTTGAAAGAAATATTGAAATATCATGGGGTTGTTGGCTTGCATATATTTCAATTGTTGAATTGTGAACATATGATCTGAATTTGAAAAGGTGCGATGTATATGAATTGTGAATTCCTTAAATCCCCCATGATAATGTTTTATACCCCACACTATACTTATGTTAAACATCGAGAGCATAAGTTTTTGCAATTGAAATGATTTACTCATGAATGATAAATTTTCTTGAAACTATTACATGTTGAGAACCATGGTGCATGTGTTTGATGTGTGAGAAAGTTTTATATATGTGTATGTTGTAAATGGCATGAAAAGTTGGAGAATTGATGTGGTACTGTGACTTTCAAGTCAATGGTTTGATGATACCATATAAATGTATGCCATGACAGAGTAAGAGTTTGATTTAAGAGAGTTAGATGGTTACCCAAAGAAAGTACGAGTTGAAAGACTCTATGCTAGAAACCGTGATTTGCCGACACGGGATTATGGTACCATGCTTTGTGATCTTGTGTACCTTGATTCATGTCGTACCAAATTAGGACTATGGTTAGGTTCCCTGCTTTGTGATCTTGTGCACTACCATGACATGTTGACTTGATTAGGGATTTTGGCACCCTGCTGTGTGATCTTACGTATCCCCCTTATAGATACTTCAATCCTTGCGGTAAACTTGGATTGGGGGCTTGGTCGCCAAGTCAAGGGGCGGATTTCATATAGCCTGTGGAATTACAGATTGTAGGGTGTACCATATAGCTAAAAAGTAAGACAAAAAGTGAGTCATGGTTTCAAAGAAATATTTCAAAGTCTTTAAAATGCCCATGTGATTTCTTACTAACTGATATGTTTATGAACTGTTTTAAATTGCTCTTATATATGTTGATTATAAATGAGTATTTTGGATTAGATCTGCATACTAGTACATCTGTATTGACCCCCTCCCCCTCCAATCTCTCAGGTTCTGCGGCACAGTCTGGGGGTAAAGATAAGCAGTAGATAATTCAGACAGCAGAAAAGATTGTGCAGTGGTGAGCCTTCTATATTCTGAAAGGCCTAATGTCTTACAGATATTCTTCATTCTACGATTTTGGT
>NC_061111.1:152659765-152667265 GCF_002878395.1 Capsicum annuum | reverse complement strand
ATATATATATATATATATATATATATATATATATATATATGTGTGTGTGTATATATGTATATATATATGCAATACCCCATATGTTTCTAAGCTAAGAGACAAACCATTTTTCCTATGTATGAAACCTCCTATCCTGTGAGTAGCATTTTAGTGCATGATTTACAATAAGTATCCTAGCAATAAGATAGCTTATGATGCATTAAGCATGTTCATATGAGTCACTTAAGGTAATACAAGCTAAGAGTTTTTGAATCCATCAAGTTTTAGTGTTTGATTTAGCAAGGGTCATATTTGAACGAGTATAACTCGATGTTAATATGGTATTTTAGCTGATTTAGACCTACCAAATTGTAGATAATTGAATTAGATTTCCAACGATACCAATTTTGCCTTAATCCAATACCCGAGCGAAAAGTTATGCCCATTTTCGTGAGAGATAGTAAGGATAGGAGATTGGTTAGGCGCCGCCCAACCCAAACATAGGCGATTGGTTAGGCGCCGCCCAACCTAGCTTAGGCAATCACTTGGGTGCCGCCTAAGTCAGTTTCAGGTGCCAAAAACACTCCATTTTGAGTTATTTTAAGGGTAATTAAGTCTTTTAACACTCCTTACACGTCCCTAAACTTAACCCTATGAAATATATAGCTTCTAAACACATTACAACCCTATTAACATCTCAAAGCTCATCATCCAAGAGCACCATAGGAGAAAAACAAACTAGGGTTGCACAATCAAGCTTCAAGATCAAATTTCAAGGAAATTTCTCCGTCAATCATCAAGAACCTCCCTTCCAAGGTATGCATAGTGTTCATCCACGGATTCCTTTCGTTCGTGGAGTTCAAGAATCAATCTTTAAAATACAAAAGCTTGGTTGATTGTGGTGATATGATCATACCCATGTTGATGCTTGTTTGTTTTGCTATATAATAGTATCATGACTATATATCTCATGAAAGTTATGTTGTTAGTTGAAAAACATGATCTTTAGATGGATTGATAGAATGCAAGTATGAAATCCACCTATGCCTTAAAGAATGAATGCAAGGTGTTCGATAAAATGCCTAGTATGTTAGAACTTCATATTTACATGATTTCATGATATCTAAACAACAAGTTCATGTTAGTCATACACTCCAATATGAATTTCCATGCAAATTATGTGTTGTTATTGTTGTGGTGTAAAGCATGTATGATAATGGAGATATAAATTATGTACACAAAATATATCCATGCTTTCCCTACCATGTTTGAGATGTTGAATAAATACATGAAGTTTAATATCCCCAAATCATTACAATACCAACTAAATGTTACATGTTGCCGTTCCCTCATGCTTGAATGGTTTCCATGCCCTTGCTATGAATAGTATATGTTGTCGGAATGCCCATGATATTAGAATATGATATTTATGACTTGATTATAAGCATTCCTATTCATGATAGATATTATGATGACCATGTACTTCATGAAATCTCCCACTCATGTATTATGGATTTTTATTGATGGTCGTGTACTCAAGAAATTCAAGTTGTGTCAGTTTCCTTCCATCGAGTCCTGGGGGTACTTGTACCCAAAAAACATAGCTATGTGCCTAGAGCCATGTCATGTTTTCATGATACTCTCAGTCAAGCCATGATCTATAGAATTCAGTCAGTCGTGTGACTCAGGAAAACTCAAAAATCTCAGCAATCTCAACAGTCCAGTAATCTCAGTGCTCAGTAACCTCAGGAACCTCAGTATTCACAGTCAATCTCAGTAACTTCAGTACTCTTAACCAGTCCTCAGAACTCAGTACATTCCGTCAGTCATTGGAATCCAGTAAACTTAGTTTAGCTCTGCTAAACAATACCACTAGTATCAGTCCAGTTAATCAGTATCAGTTCAGCTAATCAGTTCAGTTCAATTATTCAGTTCAGCTTAGTTATTCAGTTCCGTATCCTTCAGATGAGAGTAGAAGTTATCACCGAGTGAACCCAAGGATGGGAACTCACCCACCAGTTTAGGGTGTGATTCTTAGTATTCAGTAATATAGAATCAGATCTATCACTTATTACTGATATATATATATCAATATCAGTAAACTCAGTCTTTCAGAATCTCATTATTAGTACCCTCATGTTATTAGTATTCAGACTCAGTAGTCAATATCTCCACGAGTTCAGTTACAGTTATGTATGCATGTATGTACTCTCACATTCATATCAGTCAGTATTTTTCATGCCTAAAACCCTTTGCATTTAGCCTACCTCACTCGTATACTCAGTACATTCAGACATACTGACGTATTTGTGCTATGGTGCTTTCTCTTATGTTACACCATAGGTTCAGAGGCATGAGCTCTAAATCAGCAGTAGATTCCAGGATCAGCAGTCAGAGTTAGACGTGAGTCCCCATCCTTCGAGGACATAATGATTTCATTTCTATTTCAGTTTTCAGTTTATTTTAGTAGTTGGAGTTAGTTGGGGACATGTCCCATCAACTCCTTATTCAGTTCAGTTAGAGGCTTTAGACTAGATGTCATATTAGATATTCAGACTTCAGTATTTATGTTTCTTTTTGGTATTGTTATACCATATTTTTCAGATATGTATCAGTATTGAACCTTATGGCCTTACAGTTCATGTTTTTGCATATTTTATGAGATATTATGCAGTTTACAGGTACAGATATCAGTCATGGGTTAGCTTGTGATCCTTCAGGGTCATGAGCACCGTGTAGCATTTCGGTTCAACGAATCGGTGTGTTACAATATATATGTATGTAAGTATATATGAGACAATTTTTCAAATCCCTCAATATCTATTTACAAATCTCACGATCTTCTTTGGACCTATGCCTAGGATCTTTTCTTCTTATAGGGTTTATCAGTCTTAGAATATCTTCGACCCTTTTATTTAATAACTCAAGATTTAGAGGTATATCTACCTCTTCAAGTTTAGTACTTTTCGTACTGACTTCACCCATATCCATCTGTAACGCCCCAAAAAATTGGTCCCGAAGCGTCACACGTTGCTTGAGGCTATAAGTAGCCCCAAGCTAACCCTTTGAGCCATTTTCATTCAGTACAACATAAATCAACGGAGATTCCATAAATAACCCTCAAATATCAACAGAGTAATCATCATCCAAGAATAAAAGAATTTCAAAAATATAACAAAATACGACTTATTAGTCAACTCCCAACATCTATACTAGTATGAAAAGCCTCTAAGAAAATCAATAAAACCAGCGAGCCATTGAGACATGCCCCAACGTACTCATACTCAGTTATCAAATGAAAATAATTTCGTCAAACCAACATCAGACATCATGTCCTCAGAACATGAGGACTCACCACAACAGAGGATGTAGAACAACGTGCCCGAAGAATCACTGTCAAACCCAAAACTAAGCACCTGAACCTATATTTCAAGAAAATCTAGCCCACATCCGAAGATGTGGGTCAGTACCATGGAAAGAACCGAGTATATGGGGGTGTATGTAGTTGTATAAACATCATCATCATAAATATTTATAAGAAATATGCAGGATGTATGAAAGACTCACATAGCCCGAAGAAAATCATCATAATCATGAGAGGATGAAATAAGTACAATAACATATGTGAGTCATCATATAATTTGTCAATCAATTTCAGTTCATCAAGAATATCAATTCTTATAATGTAAATATCATTTAAATCTTTCGAAAGAATAACTTTCACATTCCACTTTCAAATTACTTCATCATTCACCATAGACACAAGGAAACACACACACACTGGGAGATCCTATAACCGACATAAACCATGTGAGCTACATGGAGTCCAACGTACAACCCACGTTGGGGAGAGCCATCCTATCCTTGCCATCGGAGTAGGACTATCGATATCAAATCCACACAAACTAGTGATCACTATATAAATCAACCTCAGGCTCACTCCTATGGGGGCACGTAGTTCTAGGAAAGTAAGGTTGATTTATACCACCCACTCAGTGCTAAAAATTTCTCCCGGACTTAGCTCAGATCATTTCAAAGACAATCCACAATAAAACAATTTCAGTAATATATAAATATACATCGGGAGCCATCATGCTTCCCATCTATCAAAATCAACCACGTTGTGGATTTCTTTCACACTCGAGTTCAAAATAACTCCATTAAGACCAAACGGTCAAATCATTCAAAATATCTCAAATATTCAACATCAACATGCTTATAACACACACTTTCTAAAAAAACACAATTTTCAATGGGGATTCACAACCCAAATATCAAAATCATAATAAATATCGTTCAAGATTCATGCTTTATATCACCACACATATTTATTCATCTTTCAAAATCATAAACATCAAGATTTCATAATAATCATCATAAGATATGGGTTCATGCTTCAAATTCATAAAAATCAAATAAAAATCATGCCTTTGTAAAGAAAATTACTTTTGGGCACAAGAACGAAAAAGAGTTCTTGTTGATAAACCCCACATACCTTGAATGATGAACTTTAGATCGATACTCATTTTTGAGATGTTAATCGTGAATTTGAATGATGGTTCTTGGAGTTCTTGAACTAGGAACTTGGAATCTTGAATAAATTTGCAGAATTAATGGTGAACTTTGGAGATTCTTGAAGTTGGATGTAGGAGCTTAGGGTTTTCTTTTTGAGGGAGTTTGTTGAAATATAACATATAATGCATAATAGGCTTTAATATAGAGTTTGGATGGATTTTGGGTGAGGGAAAAAGACCAAAACGCCCCTAAAAATCATAAAAATTCTCGAATCTGTCCTTTGGTGGACTGTTTTGATAGTCTAAAGTAGATCAATCATAACATTTTACTTTGATATTTAAATTGGATGAAACTAATTTCATTAGAAAGAGGACTCTCATATCTTTCCATTGATATATAGTATATCACCTAGATCATTGTGTACGAGGAGTTATGATCGTTTGAATTTGACCCAAAAATTCACTTTTGATAGGTTGAAGTAGATCGACCATAAATTTTTGCTTCGATAGACAAATTGGATGAAACTAATTTCATTGGAAAGAGGACTCGTAGAGATTTCCGTTGATATATAGTAGATCACCCAGATCATTATGTACAAGGAGTTATGATCATTTAAAGTTGGAACAAAAATACGCCAGGCCTCGGTACTTTTTCCTGCACATTTTACTGTTCACTACTATTCACGGTTCGATATCGGAATGTTCATAACTCGTCGTTCGGGTGTCCGTTTTGGATGATACACATATCGTTGGAAAGCTTATTTGATACTCTATGCAATGACGGGTCATAATCTAAGACATTTCGCACAAAAAATTTATAATTCACTCTAGAAGATAAAACCCAACATGTTTACGCATAAAATTTCAACAAAAAAATTCCCGGGGTATTACATCATTCCCCCTTGGAAATATTCATTCTCGAATGATGCTAGACATGCCAAGATTAGATAGGGAATAGAGCATACAGCTGAAACCATTCGTTAGACTCATCACCACATCGTTTCTCACTCCGAATGCAACATAGAATGCATAAATTCAAGACACTACAGCTGAACACATAATAAATGACAGCTGAACTGCTGCAAATTTTATCAAAACTGCATGATTTAGGAAAGAACGGTACCTTCGGCTTGATCAGAGTTCGCGGAAAATAGGTGCGGGTACTTGAATCGCATATCCGCCTTAGCTTCCCAAGTTGCACCCTCAACAGATTGGTTTCGCCACAATACCTTGACCAAGGGAACTTCTTTGTTCCTTAGTCTTCAGACACTGAAATCAAGAATCTCAATAGGAATCTCATCAAAAAAAAGATTTTCTTGAATGTCAACACTCACAGAGGAATCCACTACCACAGCATCGCTAATATGCTTTCTAAGCATGGAGACATGGAATATTGGATTAACAGAGGACAACTCGGAAGGCAACTCGACTTCATAAGCTACCTTACCAACACGGCTAAGAATTTTATAAGGACCAACATAACGAGGACTAAGCTTCCCCTTCTTTCTGAATCTCTTCACCCCCCTCATGGATGAAATTTTTAGATACCCAAGGTCACCAACTTCAAACTCAAGGTCTCTCCTTCTAACATCCGCATATGACTTCTGACGATTCTGCGCAGTTTTCAACCTTTCCCTAATCAACTTAACTTTTTTCATAGCCTCAAATACCGAATCAGGACTAGTCACAGCCACTTCACCTACCTCGAACCAACCTATGGGTAATCTACACTTCCTCCTATATAAGGCTTCAAACGGAGCCATGCCAATACTAGAGTGGAAACTGTTATTGTAAGCAAACTCTATCAACGGTAAGTGGTCATCCCAACTTCCCTTAAAGTCAAGTGCACAAGCTCTGAACATATCTTCTAAGGTCTGGATGGTCCGCTCAGCCTGACTATCGGTCTGTGGATGAAAAGAAAAACTCAAAACCACTTGGGTACCAAGACCCTTCTGAAAAGCTTTCAAAAATTGTGAATTGAACTGAGTACCCCTATATGAAATGATAGACAAGGGAACTCCATGCAGTCTGACTAGCTCTCAGATATACAATCTAGCGTAATCCTCAGCAGTATATGAGGTATGAACAGGCAAGAAATGAGCAGACTTAGTCAACCTATCAACCACAACCTAAATGGAATCATGATGGCGTCGGAAAGGAGGTAAACTAATCACGAAGTCCATATTTATCTTTTCCCACTTCCAGGTGGGAATACTAAACTCTTGCATCATACCACCAGGTCTTTGGTGTTCAACCTTAACCTGTTGGCATGTTGCACACTTAGTTACAAATACGGCTATATCTTTCTTCATGCCACTCCACCAATAGATTTCCCGCAAGTCTCGATATATCTTGGTGGCACCAGGATGAATAGAATATCGCGCCCCATGTGCTTCAGCCATAATCCTCTGTCTTAGATCATCAACATTCGGGACACATAATCTACCCTGCAATCTCAACACACCATCTCCCCTTTGGGAGAAAACCTCAACTTTTTGGTCCTTGACTGAATCCTTCAGTCTGACCAAACTAGCATCTAAGTATTGCTTTTCCTTCACTTCTGAAACCAAAGAGGATTCAGAACTACTCTGAACCCCTATACTACCTTTAGCAGAGTCAAACAACCTAACCCCCAATCTAGCCAAATGAAGTACATCACGAGCCAACTCTTTCTTACCTTCTACCACATGCGAAACACTACCCATGGACACTCTACTTAGGGCATCCGCCATAATATTGGCCTTGCTCGGATGGTACAGCACACTCATATCATAGTCCTTTAACAATTCTAACCATCTCCTCTGCCTAAGATTCAATTCTCTCTGGGTAAACACATACTGCAGACTCTTATGGTCAGTGAAAACATCAACATGGACACCATACAAATAGTGTCTCCAGATTTTCAAAGAAAACACAACAGCAGCCAACTCAAGGTCATGGGTGGGGTAATTTTTTCCATGGGGTTTCAATTGTCTAGAAGCATAAGCTATCACCTTATCCTTTTGCA